>NC_134131.1:13782500-13910000 GCF_040939455.1 Microcebus murinus | reverse complement strand
GAAATATGAAGATTTTTTAAAAATCTGTGTTCTCTGTTCTGATCCATTGGTCTAGGTCTCTGCTCTTGTGCCAACACTATGCTGTTTTGGTTACTATAGCCTTGTAGCATAGCTTGAAGTCCAGTAAAGTAATGCCTCCCAATTTGTCTTTTTGCTTAAGGGTAATTTGGCTATTCAAGATCTTTTCTGGTTACATATGAAACATAGAATTATTTTTTCTAGATCTGCAAAAAAATGACATTGGGAGTTCAAGACCAGCCTGAGCAAGAGTGAGACCCTGTCTCTACAAAAAATAAATAATAATAAAAAAAGAAGGGACCATAGTTGATCTTACACTTACTTTATTCTGCTCCCAAGGAGCCTGGGGCTGTGGGACCTGGGGCTCTAGAATTCAATACTCGCTTGTGCTGTTGCTGGGGGCTCGATGTCCTTCCCTACTCTGAGCTGTTGGTGGGGACAGGAGCCTTCTATTTTGCCCCCCCTTCTGTTTATATTGGCTAATCTCAGCAGTCTGTCTGTGTCTATTTGGTCATGGGCCTGAACCTTTGCTCCTGCAGCCAGCACTGTCCAGACAACGAGACAGCTCGTGGCAGCGGCAGTGACCATGGGGCTGTTTGATCAGCAAACAGCATCCTCACTCCTGGCCCAGAATTCAGGTCACCTCCCAGCCACACAGAGCCCAGACACCTGCAGTCTGAGCCTTCTGCATGGTCAGCACCTTCCTCAACCTGCTCCTTGACCTTGTCCCCTTCCCATTCCAAGCCCTGACTCATCCCCTGTGGTCCCCTCCCTCCCTCCCATTTCTTATTTCCCCTCCCCCTCTCCTCTCTCTCCTCCTCCTTAGTCCTCATCTTTATTCCCCTTCTCTTCTCTCTTCCTCTTCTCCTCCTTTCTCCCTCCCATCCCTACAGTGGCAAAAGCCGATTCAGAGATCAGTTGTCCAGTGCGTTTTGGCCGGAACATACAATTATTACAGGCAAGTGAAGGCTACCAGTCCCTCCCCACCGCCTCCCTGCTGGGAGGTTTGGCAGGTGCTCTTTCAACTCTGCCACATGCACTGAGCACGTGGCACAGAAACAGCCTCCACTCTGTCCTTGTGAGCTTGTGAGCTCGTGTGTCATGGCCGCTGTGCTTCCAGATGCTTCCACAAGCAGCTTGTGTGAAATGGTCGGTGAGATAGCAGCTAAAATTTCGAACCAGACAGGGAAGCCCAGAAGACAGAGGTGGGAGAGAGGCAGGACCAAGTGAGACGCCAGGCACAAGGCCCTAGCAGCTGCTTGGCTCAGCGGATTCTTGCACTGTTTACCAGGGATGGAGGTCTGGGTCATCCCATTTCTAGCCAGCCCCACGCCCTGAACTCCGCTCATCTGATGGGTGAAAAACCATTCCTAACATTTCATCTGCTAATTAATGACCCTCTAGACCAGATTTGAATAGAAATGTTTGAGATGCTCGAGGAGGCTGCTTCTGGAGTTTGGACTTGCCATTGGAGTTCATCATATGCTAACCAACCTGCCCTGGGTGTGCGCTCCTCATTAGGGAACTTAAAGTCTTCAAATGTCAGTAACTGCCCCAGGGTGTAGACTCAAGGTAACTTGCATCTCTTTCTCTCTCTGTCTCGTCAACTCGTACTTCTAAGAAAGATCACATTTCTGTTTTTCTTTTTTCTTTTTGTTTTCATTATTAATGAAACCTCCCACTTTATTCAGATGTCAGTAGGTTTTTAGATGGAAGCTTTTTTCTGTCCTAGGATCCAATTCGAGGTACCACGTTGCACTCAGCCAGTGTGTCTCCTTAGTCTCTCTTTCTCTTTTTTTAAAAATATGTACAGCAATGATTTTATTTTAACATATTGAATTATAGACATAAAATAGCTGGGAGGGGGTGGGCCCAGTGTAGCCCCACCATGGGGCTCCTGGAGGGGTACGGGTGAGGCCTCTCTGATGACCCTCTTTCTGGGGTCTTCCTGTGGCGGGGCCCAATTGCTTTAGTGGGGGAAGAGCCGTGTACGCGAGGGGGCAGGGCAGCCACATGGCCCTGCCCCGCCTGAGGTTGGCCTCCCTCCAGAATGCCCGGGTTCACTCCCCAGTCCCAGCTGCTCCACCTCCTTCCTCTTTGTCCAGGGAGGGGCCCCTCTAGCCAGCTCTGACTCTGCCCCCAACCCTTCTGCAAACCTAAAGGGGGATAAATACAAATGTCACAAAGTAAAAGGGGGCCCAACGTTGTCCTGGGGTGGGGACTGCTCTGCCCTCCCCTCCCCAACCAGCTGGTGTGTGTGGGGGGTGGGCGGGGAGAGGCCCTGGGACACAGGCTGCCCCATGTGTCGCCTCACGTCGTTCCTAGCTGTAGCAGCGTGCCAGCATAGGCCGTGGGCGTGACGTTGGGCTGAGGCACTGGTGGCACTGGAGGAACTGGGGCTGCAGGTCGGAGCCCAGAGGCGGGTGTTGGAGGCATTATTCCCCATCTGGTCGCAGAGGTGGGGAGCAGAGAAGATGGCGACACAGCGGCCTCTGCATGCCACCTCGTCGTAGCCCATGGCCTCGACCTTGTGGCTGCGGAGGATGCAGTCCAGGTGGTTCTCCTCCAGGAAGGTCTTGTGACGTCAGGCCCGGACTGGCAGCTCACACCCCGATTGCTGACCGAGCGCCTGTTCTGCGGCTGCGGATCGGACCGAAGCAGGTTGCGTTGTGGGACCTGAATCCGGGGCTGCCGACTCCGCGTGATCTTCCGGATGTTGTCCAGGGCGATGCCGTCTGCACTGAACAAGCCCCGGCGTGGTCAGCACTTCCGTGTCGATGCTCTGGGCCAACGGGAGCCGCCACTCAAACACTTCGATGAAGAGCTGGCACATCCGAGCTGTGGACTCGGCCTTCACTTTGGCCTCAAAACCGTAGATCTGGTTCATGTTTTCTGTGTCATGGTTGCCCCGAAGTAGGTGACAGTGATCTGGGTACAGGAGCTTAAAGCCGAAGAGGGTGAAGATCACTTCTATGGAGAAGGAACCACGGTCCTCAAAGTCGTCATTAAATATGTAGGGGTTGGTCTCGGAGGGTAAACCGTTGAGCTTGAATATGTCGAGGAGGTCGTAGAACTGGCCGTGGGTGTCTGCACACGCCGTAATCTTCTCTGTCTCTTTGAGTGTGGTCTCCACCCGCGTGCTCAGCTTGGAGAGGACCTCTTGGAGCTGTACCAGAATCCGGTGGGTGCATTTCTGGTACAGTTTCTCCCGGTCCTTGTACCACTGCATGAGCTCCTTCACGAAGGCCCTTGTCACTTTGCTGTCTTCAAGCTTGGGCCCCCATACTCGTCTTCGATGGTCTTGCTCTCCACGTCGAGTGAGCCCACCGCCAAGCGCTTGTGCTTGTTGCCAGCCATGGCCTGCTCGATGGCCGCCTGCTTCACAGTCTCGTTGCACCCCTGGCATTGCACTTTGGCGTCCTTGTCGTGGGGATACGCCTTGACCACCGACTCGTAGTCCTACAAGGCAGCCCGGACCTTGCCCAGCCATGCTGCTGGTGGCCCGGCGGTCGTAGCCCTTGATGTACTTCCTGCCGAGCTCGATGGCCCGCGTGGCGTCACCCAGAGCATAGGCGTGGCACTCCGTGCGCAGGTAAGCCAGGCTGCGGCTGCGTAGTGGACGCGTTGCTGGGGTTCGGCTCGATAGCCTCGGCTGCAGGACTTGGTTGCGTTCTCGTGGTCCTTGCCTTCGAAGCAGTCGTTGGCCTGAGTCGTGAGCGCCTCTGCCCGGTTGAGAGCGCCGTGAGCTGGGGGCGCGTCCCGGGCCTGGCGCGCCCAGTCCGCGCTCCTCCATGCCGTCACCGCGCTGCAAAGCCTTTTTCGCTCTGTGTTTGGTCTCCTCTGGTCTGTGCTTCTCATCTTTTTTTTTTTTTTTTAAACTGGGACAGTTTTGAAGAGCACCGATCAGGTATTTTGTAAAATGTCCCTCAGTTTGGGTTTGTCTGATATTTTCTCTCTGGATTAGACCAGGGTTATGGGGTTTGGGAAAGAACAACACGCTCGTTAAGCGTCATTCTCATGGCATCGTAGCGGAGGCGCGAGACAGTGCTTGGGTAGCCCAGGTCTGCCGGGTTCCTCTTTCCCCCCTCCCATACACTGTATTTTTGCATGAGAGTCTTTGGGTCGAACCTGTCCCCAATAGGGGGGATGTTTAACCTTTGCACTCGGATGTCGAGTTTGACTGGATACGGTTAGTATTAAATCCCGGGTAGAATAAAGGAATCGAGAAAAAAGCAAGCGAGTGCAAAGGGTTAAGCCCCTCCTCCTGGAGGGGGAATATCTATTTATATTATTTGTAATTTTTCTGGAAAGGAATATTTATCTCTTCTCGCCCTTAATTGACTTTTTTCAATTGTTTATGTCAGTACGGACTCATGTATATTTATTTTATACTTTGGGTTGCGATCTGTTACTATTTTTTGTTCCAGTCTTTCCAGGTTGGCCATTGCCAGCTCTTTCAGATAGGCTCCAGTTTTAGTTTCCTGTTGCCTTTGTCACAAATTACTATAACCTTTATGGCTTAAAATAACACAAATTTTATTATCTTATAGTTCTGGAGGCCAGAAGTCCACAGTGGGTCTCACTGGGCTAAAATGAAGCTGTTGGCAGGGCTGCCATCTCTTCCTGGAGGCTCTAGTCGAGACTCCCTGGGCTCGCCCTTCCAGCGTCTGGGCCACCCGCATTCTGGGCCTGCGGCCCTTTCCTCTTCAGGACTGCACATGCCGCCGCTGCGACCTCTGCTGCCATCTCCAGCTCTGCGGGTCCTGCCTCCCTCTTTTACTTACAAGAACTCGTGATTACAGAGGCCCTGCCTGGGTAAGCCAGGAACTCGCCCTGTTTTGGTCAGCTCAGCCACCATAGCCAACTTAACAAAATACCGCAGAGGAGGTGGCTTAGGACAGCACAAATTTGTTTCTCATGGTTCTGAAGGCGGAGAGATCCAAGATCAAGGTGCTAGCTAACTTGCTTCCTAGTAAGAGCTCTTTTCCTGGCTTGCAGAGATGGCTGCTTTCTCACAAGTGGCAGAGAGACAGAGAGAGGGAGGGAGCAAGCTCTCCGGTGTCTCTTCTTATGAGCATGCTAATCCAATCAGATCCGGCCCCCACCCTTATGACCTTGTCTAACCTTACTTATCTCCTCGTAGGCCCTATCTCCCAATGCGGCTGCTTTGGGGATTAGGGCTTCCACCTATGATTTTGGCTGGGGCGCGATGTAGTCTCTAGCACTCCCCATCTCAACTTAATCACTTCTGCGAAGTTCCTTGTGCCATACGAGGTGTCAGATTCACAGCTTCTGGGGACTGCAGAGTGACTGTCTTTGGTGCACCATTATTCTGTCACAGTTCCTTTGCCCCTTTGGCATGTTCTCATCAAATTTCTTTTTTGTTTAGTTAGTTTAATCTCCAAGCTTCAGTGCGCAGGGTACTGGTAAGTCCCACCTCTCCCCTTGGGGTCTTCCTAAGGCCCCGAGTGGCCAAGGGTCTTGAGTTGCTCCAGAACATCAGTCCAGGCTGGTTACTCCAGAGTGGCCCAGGGTTCCAGCTCCACTGAAGTCTGGAGACCCTGCCGTCAGGCCTGGGGCTGGGCTGATGGGTTGGGATCCCACTGGAGTCTTGCCACCCTGGGCTGCTGCTACCCGTGGGAACCTCTGGGAGTTTTCCTTCCATCTTCCTCCCTCCCCCCCTCAGGGGCATCTAGAATAATCATGACAATTAATGCACATTTTATAAAGCGTAGGGAAAGCTATTGGCTGCAAGCAGGATATACTTAAAAAATTCTCCAAGTCAAGGAAATACATGTGGGAGGTGGGTGGGCTGGGGAAAAAAATGAAGAAAAAAACCCCATAATATCTCAGTAAATTCTCTTTTCCTTTTAAATTGGGGAAGGCTTTTGGAAAATGAATTAAAAGGGAAGATGCACTTGGAGAATAGAGATTTTCCTAGCCTGGCCCAGTACCGTGAGATGTAGGGAGTATTTCTCAATTGTGGAAGGTCAGCTATCGGGTGGTGGTGGTGGTATAAAGACCGTACCCAGGATTTGTCTTAAGCAGGTGTGATGAGACAAGAGATGGTGAATGACTGTCATGACAGAAGTCTGCACGCGCAGATCCCTAAAGAAGAGGCACGGCGTGGCACGTGGGGACATGCCGGGGCTGGTCAGGAGACAGAGGAGGGAAGAGGGAGAGTTGGCTCAGAGACTTTATTGGGGTTTTCACGGGAGGGAATGGGTGAGGCAGGGTAGGTACCCTGAGTGCAGGATTGATTGAATAGTTGGAACATGTTAGTGGACTCTGGGATATAGGGGTGGTCTCTAGTTATCTGGCACCTGGCCCAGGGCTAGTTTAGGGGAGTATTGGGAATACTGGGGTATGTAAGAGAGTTTGCTAAGGAGGTGGGTGGGGCTGGGGTTTAGGACTGGTGGGTTTGCACAGGAAAGACACTCACAGGGGAGTCGGCTGCCATCTCTAGGAATTAGCTAGCCCTGGGAAGTGCAGTCTCTCCAGGGCTAAGGTGTCAGAACATCAAGAAAATAGGCCGGGCGCGGTGGCTCTCGCCTGTCATCCTAGCACTCTGGGAGGCTGAGGTAGGAGGATTGCTCAAGGTCAGGAGTTCGAAACCAGCCTGAGCAAGAGCGAGACCCCCGTCTCTACTATAAATAGAAAGAAATTAATTGGCCGACTAATACATATATATAGAAAAAATTAGCCGGGCATGGTGGCGCATGCCTGTAGTCCCAGCTACTCGGGAGGCTGAGGCAGGAGGATCGCTTGAGCTCAGGAGTTTGAGGTTGCTGTGAGCGAGGCTGACGCCACGGCACTCACTCTAGCCTGGGCAACAAAGCCAGACTCTGTCTCAAAAAAAAAGATAAATGCTTCAAACAGGTAGCACACCCACTCGCGTTTGGAGCCTGGCTTTCCGGCAGGTTGGTGATACCGATAGCTGGCTGTGTTTGCCTTCGTGGCCCTCGCTCCCTGTTGGTTCGCATTTGCTTTCTCCAGCTGTCAGAGCAACTGGGGCTCATGCCCGGAAGTAAATGCGCACCGATTCCACACACCGCCATGTGAGAGGTGACCAGAAACCCTTCTGCTTTTATAAGGAGATGCAGGCCCGGTGATGGGCTTGCAGACGAGGCTGGAATCCCGAACCCCTTTCCTTTCCGATGGGCTTCAGGGTTCCTTCAGGGCTAGGCGCGCAGACATGCCCCTGACAGGAGCAGATACCCAGGCTGGTCCAGCAGGGAACAGGCTGTGGCAGAACCAACCCACGCCTACTCTGGTGGGGTCTGCTTGGGGCAGCCGAGCTGCCTGGCCCTGAGTCTGCATTCATACCCCTTCTGCACCAGCTGTGTGTGGCTTTGCTCCAGGGCCACCCTTGTCTTCTCTCCATCTCTGTGTTCTCATCAGCAAGATGATGATCATAATGGAGGCTGATGTTTATCCAACTCTGAAGGTGCACCGAGCCTTGCTGTAGATGCTTGGTGAGTACCCCCTGTTAAGCCTCACAGCAGCTAGGTGGAGGTTTAGCCTGGAGAAGTGACTCAGCCTAAGAAGAAGCACTGGCTGGGGCTGCCGAGGGTCCGGGCTAAGCCTGGCGTTGATGCTGTGGTATCTCAGGGTGGCCGTCGGGGCTCACTGAAACCCCGTGTTTTGAGACGGTTGATTCTGCTATAGGTCCTAGTGGTGGTCACGTGTTCCCAAGGTGTCAGAATGTTTGCAGCACAGTAGAGTGGATGTGTGCACAGGTGCTGGAGCTACCAGCCTGCATCAAATGCTGCGCTGCCACTGACTAGCTGTGCCGCCTCGGGCAAGTAATTCTACCTTTTTGTGCTTCGATTTCCTCTTCTGCAAAACATGGCTAGTATCTATCTCAAAGGATTATTACAAAGATTGCAAGCATTTTAAAGCATCTAGGATAGTGCCTTGCACGGGGAAGGCGTAATGCGTTTGTTAAAGTACTTAATCATCCTTCGTAAGTAACCATGCAACTCCAGGAGGTATCAGTGTCTTAGTGCTGGTTTATTCTGGTGGGTGTCTGTGATCTCATAGCCTTGGGTGCAGAGGCTATGACTATAACACCAACCGGAATAGTTAGGTGTTACCAGAGCAGGACGGGGGAAGGATTCTGTGTCCTGTGACCCAATTGCACCTCATTTTATTTAGCAGATAACAAAAACACAGTCACAGTGAAGAGTGAAAATTAAAACATAGAGTGTGGCTTTTGTTAGTAACAATGTGCTCATTTTGAAAAAAAAAAAAGTAGCACTTTAGTTCTTGTGAAAACGTACCCTGTGCTGGGTCGAGGGCCCTTGGTTAGTTGATGGGCCGCGCTCCTCAGGGTTAGCCCCCCGGGTGGCTTCGGCCCTGAATGCTTAGGGAGGGCCCGAGCTGATTGGCGCAGACCCGGGGGGGAGCGCCGTCTCATACTCAAGGCTGGAAAATAAAAGTCAGAGCTGCAAGAAAGGGAATCTCCACTGAGGATCTTGAGGAAATTGGATGAAGTCCTGTTAGGAGCCAGTGAACAAAGGAATGCTTAGACATGCCTTCAGGGGCTTTGGAAACTGCCCTGGGCCAGCCAGATGCTTCTGGCAAAATTAAGAAATTGGATGAGCCGGGACTTTCCCAGAGAACAGCTCTTCCAGACTAGCGCGTCTGTTTCCTCATCGTGGGTGTGCGCCGTCCCAGACGACTCCAGCCTGGCTTAGTGCACCTCCCACTGACTCTTAGGACTGGCCCCTAGCTGCCTGTTCCTGAGACCCGGCCCCATAGGCCCCAGAACTTCCCTTTCTGCTCTACTCTTGCCCACGGCTGGGCTTGGTGCTGGCAGACTTGCAGTAGCTTGGGTATGAGGCTCAAGTTCTATTTGGTGACCAAGCATGGCTTGTTTTTATCATGAAAGGTCAAAAGGAAGTGGTGCAGAGAGCCACAGAGTGAGCCATTGCCCACAGAGGAGGGTTTGCCCACCAGCGAAAAATAGGGACATGGCACTTGGTTTTCAGTGGATCAGTTGACATTATTAGAAAGGATCATAAAGATGCTGGTGGTGACCTTGTTTTAAGTGCTATGCTGGGCACTCCCTGTATTTTATGACTAATTATTCCAACAATTTATTATGTGTCTCCATTTTGCATATAAGAAAACTGAGGCTTCAGGGACGAGGGGTCAGTCTTACTTACCAGCTAGCTCACTAGATGATAATAGACACACGACCTAGGCTCTCCCATCACCCTCGTCAAAACCCCCACCCAACCCCCCCAAACAGAGCTTCCTAGCTAATCAGCAGCCAAGTGCTGATGCATGAGTGCATTGAGACCAGAAGAATCTTCCAGCTGAGCCCTGCCCAAGCCTTAGAACCATGCACAAAATGGTCATTGTTTTTGGCCACTGAGTTTTGGGGTAGATCCTTACGCAACAAAATCTACCTGCTCTACTTAGCTTCATGTCACACTCGTTCACCTCGGAGTTGGGCGGTGAGAGTAGAGGCAGAAGGTAGGGCGGTTGAGTTAGAGCCATGTTTTTCCTTCCTGGTGGTTCCCAGAGAGTGCATTTCCACAGCTTCGTGCCACGGACACACAATGTTGTGATTCTGTTTGTGAACATGTCACCAGAGCTGGAGTCTGTCACTGCATTCAGTCCCAGCCCCGACACCAACGTGCCATGTCATAGTCAGTGATCCCCTTAGCCAATCAGGTCTGCTGTTCCTTTCGTATTTAAGAATATGGAGCTGAAAGCTGTGCTGTCCAAGACTTCTCCCAGCTCTGATGCTCTGTGACTCTGTGATGTATCAGCAGAGTGGTGGTCATACTGCCCACATTTGATTTGGGCAATTTATTCTGGACCACTGAAGTTTACCATCAGCATAAAAAGAAACAGACCATGAACTGGCTGGTGTCAGCATGACAAAAGCCCTTTAACTGACAATGTAGCAAAAAAAAAAAAAAAGTCTCAACCACAAAAAGACAGGTTTAGAAAGGGAATACTCCGTTTTCTGACAAGAGTTTGCATTATAAAACTGAAGGATTTTTTTTTACAGACTTTTTGTTGAAATTTATAAAACTTCATTGCTTTTGGCTTTTCTGCTAATGGCAGGAAAAAAAGGTTTGGTTGGGCTGACTTCATGGGCTCTGTAAAATTTATTTGTTTTGTTCATTCATTTATTCATTGAGTGTGTACAGAGCCAGACACTGTTCTTATGCTGGGAGTAGAGAATTGAACGGAAGGGACAGACAAATCCCAGCCTTCAAAGAGCTGACATAATTTTAGTGGTAGAACCAAATCCATGGTTAAGTATTAATGTCATCTGGTGATCAGTGCTATGAAGAAAGAAAACTTACTTGTTAAAAAAGAGATTAACACTAGATACATTTTTTAAATGAAAAGTATAAATGTGCTACCTTGATATCTTCCCACCTTCCCCTGTAGCTTCTTTCTTTCTTTCTTTTTTTTTGGTCATGGCCTTCTCTTCAAGTCCGGCAAGTTCATTGCTGTGCTTGTTCCCGCCCTCTGCTACAAAGGAAACAGAACCCAAACAGGCACCTCCCCCCTGCAGCTTCTTGTTCGTTCCCAGATGCAGATATGGGAACTGAGACTCAGGGCCCGTTGGTGCTCAGCTCAGAGGTGCCAGTAAATAATGGTTCAGTGAATGAATTTGTGAATGCATGGGCCAGAGAATAAATTGAGAAAGGAATGAAATTGGGTTTTGTGGGTCTCAGTGTCTTCCTTTTGCAAACCAGGGCTCCCATGTTTAGTTATGCATACGGAAACTTTAGGGCAGGGCAGGAGGAAGCTGAAACCCAGAACCAGATTCTCCACCTGCCATGACAGGTCCCGGGCCCAGAGGGAGGAGTGCTTTTGCTAATTTTCACAAAGGCACCTTATGGGCTAGCAGTGGCTCTGTATAAAATATAAAAGATTTGGACTTTTTTGCCCCTCTAAGTAACGATATTTAATCATTTATAGACTGGGGCTCCAGAAGCTATATTTTCCAAAAACTTTCCATAGGACTCAGATTTTCCTCCTGGTTCAGGCACCGTTGGATTGGTGGTCTCTCAAAGCCCTCCTCACTCTAACAGGAGGTGATTTTGAGTTACTTTAATATTTCCTGAGTTGATTATTTTCTGGTATTTCACGTTTAAATTCTCTTTGTTAGTAATAAGGACACGAGCTGCTGTCTCATGTCGTTCTGACCCACCCTTCCTGCCGTCTGTTTCCCTCTGAGAATAGCAGTTGGAACATGTGAAAAGCGTGTTCCCCAGTCATCAGCTGGGAAAATGCATGCCAAGCTAAAACAACAACAACAACAAACCCAGAAAACAAAAAGACTTCCCTGGAGTTTTCCTCTTCACTCCAGCACGGTGTTTCTCCTGACTCCATCAGCAGCAGCAGGTCAAACCAAAGACGCGGGGTTATTTAGACAAGACCGCTGCGAAGATGAGAGCCTCACGCCGAAACTTACCAGGGTGTGATTTATCTGCCTTCCTTTCTTTCTCACTCTCTGTATCAGCCAGGGTCCAGTCGGGAAGAAGTAACCCCACAGTAATTTGAACAAGGAACATTTACCCGGTGGAGTTTCTCAGCCCGGGCTTTGGGCTGATGTGTGCTGTGGGTCCTGTCCTGTGTTTCTGGAGGCTCAGCAGCGCCTCTGGCCTCTGCCCACTAGATGGCAGTAGCGTCCCACCGCCTGCCCCCCCCAGTTGCGACAGCCAACAATGTTTCCAGACACCGCCAAGGTCTGCGAAATGAGCCCTGGTTGAGAAACACTGCCAAAAGAACTGTTAACCCTTTGCACTCGCTTGCTTTTTTCTTGATTCGTTTATTCTACTCGGGATTTAATTTTTTAAATACCCCAGACTTTACAAAGTGCGGCAGTGGAATAAAAAAACCGGAGTTTCTTTTCATACAAACTTATTTATTTGGATTTTTTTTTATATTTCAAGTTATTGATACATTCAAAGTGTAATTTTAATCTCTATAATTTTTGCTAGCCGTGTCGAGTCATAGTCAACATCTGAGTGCAAAGGGTTAACTGTCTCAGGGATTATCTAGGAAGGAGTAAAGAGAGCTCTGGAGAGTACACCCAGGGCCAAAGCAGGGTCCCATGGGGGAGACAGGCTAGGAAGGGGGACTGGCCACCAGAAGCTGGGATTCAGACCTCGTTGCAGAAGGCATGGTTGTAGCCAACTGAGTGAGGAAGTCCTCTGGGGTACCCTGGCCAGAGCTGGTCTACGGTTATAAGCAGGAATTGAGGCCGGGCGCGGTGGCTCACGCCTGTAACCCTAGCACTCCGGGAAGCCGAGGTGGGCGGATCGCTCGAGGTCAGGAGTTCGAAACCAGCCTGAGCGAGACCCCGTCTCTACTAAAAATAGAAATAAATTAATTGACCAACTAAAAATATATATACAAAAAATTAGCAGGGCATGGTGGCGCATGTCTGTAGTCCGAGCTTCTCGGGAGGCTGAGGCAGGAGGATCGCTTGAGCCCAGGAGTTGGAGGTTGCTGTGAGCTAGGCTGATGCCACGGCACTCACTCTAGCCTGGGCAACAGAGTGGGACTCTGTCTCAAAAAAAAAAAAAAGGCAGGAATTGACTCTGTGGGCATGGGTGAGCAGAAAATGGGGGGAGAGACCTGCAAACAGGAAACACCCCTCACGGGTGCAGGTGGATTGAGGCGGGGGGCCGATTGGTGGGGGACCCGTGAGATTTACCCATCCGTGGGGTACCACTGATGCTCCATGGGGCGGAGTGCCACTGCCCTCCTGCGGCACCCCGCTAGCAGCGGCTTTGGGTTGGAGTCGGAAGAGCCAGAAAAGCACCAGAACAAAGAGTCAAGTCTTCTGCCTGCGATGACCCTCAGGCCTGCTACTGACAAAACGCAGCATCCTGCTGTCTTCTGAGAACTGTTTGCGCAGGGCAGGCAGTGAAGAATGGATCTGTAGTAAACTGAAAGGCAGCGAGTTGATAACTGGTCCATCCTGGTTCTGAATGCCCCTCTGAGTCATTCCTGTCGCCTTCCACTCGGCACAGATCTTGCCCTTAGGAGATGCAAAATGTAATGCTGACTGAATGATGGAATGAATTCATGAATGCATGATATGAATGCATGGATGCATGGATAAATGAATGAATGATGCTGTTTGCTTTCTTTCTGGTAGCTGTTTTGGAGGACCAAATTTACCCTGGCTTAAATTTTATCTGCAGAATGACAGTTTTTGACTCTTCTTAATCCCACCGTCCCATTAAGTTTAAAATTAATTGAATTATCCTGTTATGTCTTCTCATCTAACTGATCAGTGTGATAAAAATCCATTAAAGAGTAGAGCAATTCAGTGGAAAAAAATAAACTATTTTGAATCGATCAGTTGTTGATTAAATTCCCGTGTTGAGTGTTGATCTGAGAGCCAAGCAAACACAAGACAGGTATCTGTTTTTAATGCCAAAGTATTGCTGGCTGACAAACTTGTCCAACAAAATTATTGCACAGAAAGCTAAAAGCATGAGTAATATGAAAGTCGGAATTAATTTTAACCTAGGTATCAAATGGTTAATAGCTGGTTGTAGTGTGAGCAGCAGACACCATGAGGAAGGCTGGCGGGCAGGTAACTGTATTGGAACTGAGTAAAGATTTCCTGGACCACATGCTCATATGGACAAATGGCTTCCTCCCTCTGGAATGCGAATAACCATACACCTCACTTAGCTCACATGGCTTGGGGGAAGAGTCCACAGAAGATGAATGGAAAAGTGCTTTGGAAAGCGTAAGTAGCACGCAAGTTTGAGGCTCTTACTAATAGTTCACGGTTGCAAAATGGGCATTAGGAGTTGTTCCGATTTTCATAGGCTTCTAAAAGATTCTGAGTGCTCTAGAACAGCAGCTGGCGTGCTGAGAATGTGTAATACTTCCGTTTTGTAATGTAAGGCAGACGCCCAGGGGAAAGGGTTTCAGTTTTAGGATCATGCACATTGTGTTTTCGCAAGAGTCTCAGGGCCTCTGCACATCAGACCCCCTGGCTGGGCTTCCTTCCCTCCTCCTCCTGCCTTTGTAGCTCCTACTTCTCCTCCTGGCTCAGTTGTCGCTCCCCAAGGGGGAGCGTGCTCTGATCTCCTAAACTGGTCAACTGGCGTGCCACTTACCTGCCACGTGTCTCCTGTGTGTATAGGCCACTGTGGGAATTCTGCGTTTTGTTGTGATTGTTTGATTCATGTCTGTCTCCCCGCCAGGCTATAAGTTCCATGATGGCAGGACCACTTCTGTTTTGGCCTACGGGAATGTTTTCTTCAAGTGTTTAATGACTCCTTGTTGGATGAGTGAATGAATGAATGAGCACATCATCCAGAGTTTACTGGAGCCCACTGGATTTTGGTGTGTTGGCCATATTTTGAAAGAAATGGATGGTACTCAGCTTTCGGAGGCTAGAATAGAGAGAATACAATGATAGACAGGGTCTCCTGGAGTCTCCTTAGCGTCCAGCACAATCTCTTCATGTAGTAGGAGCGCAATAAACGCTTATGAAATGAATGAATGTTGGAGCCAGAAGTCTGGGATTTGAGTTTTGTTTCTGAAATTTACAGGCTCAGGAAGCCTGGTTAAGAAGGTGGATCTCGGCCGGGCGCAGTGGCTCACGCCTGTCATCCTGGCACTCTGGGAGGCCGAGGCAGGCTGATCACTCAAGGTCAGGAGTTTGAGACCAGTCTGTGCAAGAGCGAGAACCCGTCTCTACTAAAAATAGAAAGAAATTAATTGGCCAACTAAAAATATATAGAAAAAATGAGCCTGGCATGGTGGCGCATGCCTGTAGTCCCAGCTACTCGGGAGGCTGAGGCAGGAGGATCGCTTGAGCCAAGGAGTTGGAGGTTACTGTGAGCTAGGCTGACGCCACGGCACTCTAGCCCGGGCAACAGAGTGAGACTCTGTCCCCCCGCCCCCCACAAAAAAAGAAGTTGGACCTCACGGGAGAGGCAGGGCTGCACAGAATGAAAGCCACTTTAGAGGTCAGCATTCCTGGGACCACAGCTCCATTTACGAGATGTGTGACAAGACGCTTAGCATTACTGTTAATATGTGCAAGTCTGCTCGTCTACAAAAAGGAGTATGGTCACAAAATTTCAAATCTTAAATGAGAAAAACGATACAAGAGGCCTTGCAAAATACAGCGCACATTAGGCATCAGTAAGTATTTGTCACGGTCCTTTTCCTGCTCTGAATCCCCATGACTTGGGGACAGCGTCACCTGCCTCAGAAACATTGCATCTTGAGTAGCATCAGGTATGTTGAACACTTTGTAACCTGAGATGCAAGATACACCTTTGTTCTCCTGTCTTGTTGAAAGAAGGAAAAATCTGTGCAGAATCAGAATTTGCCACAAGGTGGTGCTGTGGTGATACCTTTGATTTCAGGATCTTTTAACAAATCAGCACCTTAGTCTACATTTTAAATTTGAGTGGAGGTAAGAAACATGGGCTGCATTTAAGTGGGGAGCATTGGTATATAATGGAGTACTGTCTGTTGTAAATGGTATTTTAATGTCCAGGGTCTTACTCTAGAGAATTAAGAAGGAGAACTTTAAAACACATTCCCTTAGATTCTTAACTTTGGAAACCTAAGAACCTCAAGAACCAGGTAGATGAAGGATAAAAGGTTTTATTGGCTTTATGACAGCATAATTTTATCACAATGTATAAATTGCTTTCTCTTGGGATTGCTGTATTTGAATGCTTGTTCCCCTAAACCTCACATTGGAGTCTGACCCCCAGTGTGGGAGGTGGAACCTAGTAGGAGGTGTTTGGGTCGTGGGGGTGGATCCCTCATGGGTTGCTTGGAGTTTGTTTAAAAGAGCCCACCATGTCTGTCCTCCCTCTCTCTCTCTCTCTTTTTTTTTTTTTTTTTTTTTTTTTGAGACAGAGTCTCACTCTGTTGCCCGGGCTAGAGTGAGTGCCATGACGTCAGCCTCGCTCACAGCAACCTCAATCTCCTGGGCTCAAGCGATCCTCCTGCCTCAGCCTCCCAAGTAGCTGGGACTATTTGGTGACCTTAAATGTAGAGAATGATGATTCCCGAACCTACCCAGAGATTAGTTTTAGTTGCAACATGGAACAATTATAGGACTTGGTGGGGAAACTTAAAGATGCTTCAAAAAGCCTGGAAAGAGCAACTCATTGTAACTTGGGAAAGTTAGCGATCGCCCAAGAGAGTAGAGGAACACCAGGAACGCCTTGCCTTCAGCCGAGCCATCCTTTGTGCGAGCTGCATTCTCCTTTCCAGTAGAAAAAAACTTTCCTTTTGAATTTATGCCATTCATCAACTTTGACACTTTTTTTTTTACATGTGTTGTAAGGGTTAAGAGGGAAGTGCTGCCCAAGTATTTGAGTCATCTTTTGTGCCTATACAATTATCCTATTTTGATCTTTTTCAAGTGTTATGAAAGGAAGCAGATAGCATTACACTGTGACTAAATAAGGTGGTGTTTGCACACACACACAAATTAGCCGGGCACGCACCATGCCCGGCTAATTTTTTCTATATGTATCAGTTGGCCAATTAATTTCTTCCTATTTATAGTAGAGACGGGGTCTCGCTCTTGCTCAGGCTGGTCTCAAACTCCTGACCTTGAGCCATCCGCCCGCCTCGGCCTCCCCGAGTGCTGGGTGACAGTGCTCCCTCTCTCTCGCCGGAGGGTCTCTGCACGCGCCAGCTCCCCGGGGCCTCCCGCCACGAGCAGACGCGGCCTGCGGCCCTGGCCACACGCCGATGCCCAATCTTGAGCTTTTCCAGACAGTAGAGTCGGGAACCAACTTTCTTCTTTATAAACTTCCCAGCTTCACGCATTCCTTTACAGCAACACAAACGAAGACAGATCCATTTTGTTTTCTCAAGTATTTTGGCAACTTATGTGTATGTTCCCTTTCTTTTTAGAGAAGTATTTGATAAATATATTAGTCATCTATGAATTTGAATATTTCTTTTTTTTTTGTTTTTTTTGAGACAGAGTCTCACTTTGTTGCCCAGGCTAGAGTGAGTGCCGTGGCGTCAGCCTCGCTCACAGCAACCTCAAACTCCTGGGCTCAAGCAATCCTCCTGCCTCAGCCTCCCAAGTAGCTGGGACGACAGGCATGCGCCACCATGCCCGGCTAATTTTTTCTCTATATTTTTAGTTGTCCAATATTTCTTTCTATTTTTAGTAGAGTCGGGGCCTCGTTCTTGCTTAGGCTGTTCTCGAACTCCTGACCTCACGCAATCCCCTGGCCTCGGCCTTCGAGAGTGCTAGGATGACAGGCGTGAGCCACTGTGCCTGGCCAATGAATATTTCTTCTTTGGTGTGTGCCATGTGGTGTTCTGGGTGACTGAAATAAGGCCACCAATGAGAAGACAAAGCTGCATTTCCTTGAGGGGGTGCGTCGACACAGCGTCAACAAATACAGTGATTTCAGAAGGGCGGCTGGAGCTTGTTTGTTGGGGGCTACTTTAGAGACGTGAGCGGGCAAGGCCTTCCCAAGCGGGAGGGGTTTGATCTACAACCTCAGTGGCTATACGGGTCTCTCCAGGCAGACGCCTAGGAGAAAAACATCCCAGGGAAAAGCTGCTTGCAAAGGCCATGATGTGGGAGTAAGCTTGTCACATGCAAAAAAAAAAAAATCTCTTGTGATTCAACCTTGTTCTAATTGTCTATAGCTATGTAACAAACTATTCTAAACTTAATAGTTTTAAACAACCTGTTTGTTATATTTTGCTGACTGTCGGTGTTAGCAATTTGGGAAAGGCTCAGCTGGTTTTTTTTTTTATTTCAGCATATTATGGGAGTACAAATGTTTTTTACATATATTGCTCCTGCCCCATCGAGTCAGAGGTTCAAGCGTGTCCGTCCGCCATACAGTGTGCACTGCACCCATTAGGCGTGTGTATGTCCATCCCCTTCCCCCTCCCACCTGCCCGGCACCTGCTGAGTGTTGTTACTGTATGTGCACTTAAGTGTTGATCCGTTAATAACAATTTGCTGGTGAGTTCACGTGGTGCTTATTTTTCCATTCTTGTGATACTTCACTTAGTAGAATGGGCTGCAGCTCCATCCAGGAATATAAGAGGTGCTCTGTCACCACTGTTTTTTGTAACTGAGTAGAACTCCATGATATACATATACCACATATTCTTAATCCACTCATGTATCAATGGCACTTGGGTTATCTCCACATCTTTGCAATTTTGAATTGTGCTGCTATAAACATTCGAGTGCAGGTGTCTTTTTTATAGAATGTCTTTATTTCCTTTGGGCAGATGCCCATTAATAGGATTGCTGGATCAAAGGGTAGATCTACTTGTTTTAGCTCTTTGAGATATCTCCATATTACTTTCCACAGAGGTTGAACTAGTTTGCAGTCCCACCAGCGGTGTAGGAGTGTTCCTCTCTCTCCGTATCCATGCCAACATTTATTGTTATGGGACTCTTTTTTTTTTGAGGTTCTCTTTTTGTTAGTCATTTTTACTTTGGGTTGTTTGTTTTGATCTGCTTGACATCCGTGAGGGCAGCTGTGGCTGGAGGGTCCACTTCCAGGGTGGTCCTTGATTCACAGGCGACACCTGGTGTTCTTTGGTCTCTTTCTTCTCCACATGGCATCTCGGCCTCAGGGTTTCTCCACGCGGCTCCGGCTTCTGACAGCATGATGGCCGCAGAGCGTTGCGCTTCTTACGTGGTCCTTAGCTTCCAAGAGACCGAGACAGAAGCCGCCGCTCTTCAAGGCCAAGGACTGGCACATCGCCGCTTCTGCCCTGTTTAATGGCCAAAAGCGCGCCAGTCCTCTTCCTTCAGGGGTCAAATAAATAGGCCTCCCCTCTTGAGGGGAGAAGTGTCAAAAAAAATTGTGGCTATCTTCAGTTTGCAAAAGATCCTTAAAACATTAACAAAGATGTCCTGTAAGGGGCTGGAGGCCGGACTTTCACCTCCCGATGTCACCCCGTAGAGCAAGTACCAACCGAGCACGTGGCACGGCTCTCTTTGGGATTCAGACCCATAACTACAAGAGTCTGCCCTGAGTACAGTCTACTCTGTTCGTTGCTGGCCATGAGCTTTGTCTTTGGCGCTCAAGTAAGTGTACAGGAGATTGCTGAAGTGTTAATGCTGTTGGAAAATGGCATCCTTTCCCTACTTTCCATCAGCTGCAGAGAGCGGGTGTCCGGTTGGTAGGGCGTTCAGGTGTTTAAATCAGTGGCCGAAGAATGGAGAAGGGAGAATGGAAACTCTACAGCAGGGGTCCTCAAACTTTTTAGACGGGGCCAGTTCACTGTTCCTCAGACCATTGGAGGGCTGGACTATAGTTTTAAAAAACTATGAACAAATTCCTATGCACACTGCACATATCTTATTTTGAAGTAAAAAAAAAAAAAAAACGGGCAAAAACACCCGCGTGTGGCCTGCGGGCCGTCGTTTGAGGACGCCCGCTCTGAAGGCACCTTCTCCCGGAGCAAAGTGTGACGGGGGAGTTTTAAAGAGGTAGGCACGGGATGGAGGAGGCGTGTGAACGTGCACAGGGTGGAGTTTCAGACGTGCAGATGCAGCTCACATACAAACTTCCTCATGCATTGCATGCACAGAAAATGGAGGCAATTCCCACTTGGGAGTGATTTTCACTCTTATTACATAATGATACTTCCATGAGTTTAAGGTGACTGGAGGTCACCTGCTTTGGTCTACATTGGCCTTATGCAGGTCTGAACCTCCTCTGGCTCCCACCAGGGGATCACGTGGCTATTTGCAGCCTTTAGGCCAGGGGTCCTCAAACTTTTTAAACAAGGGGCCAGGTCACTGTCCCTGAGACCGTTGGAGAGTGCGCACTGTGGGCCCGGGACGCGTCGGCTGCTAAGCAGGACAGGAGTGGCGGCAAAAACACCCAGCAGGCCGGATAAATGTCCTTGGCGGGCTGCATGTGGCCCTCGGGCCGTAGTTTGAGGACCCCTGCTTTAGGCCATCTGGTGTCATCGAGCAGCTGTGCCTCTAGATAGACTAAAGAAAACTTAAAGAAAGAAAGAAGGAAAAAAATACTGTTAAAAGTTTTCCACTTGCTTTGTTGAAGCCATCCTAGTGACATAGTTGCTCAAGGTCAGCTCCTGGAATTCGTAAGTCAGTCTACAATTAGGCATTATAAAAGAAAGAGCTACTTAGCTTTAACATGGAGTGACTGCTACGCTAATTGTGAATTTGTGACTTGGGATTGGGATGGCAAACACAAAGCAGATGGCAGCTTCTGTGCGTGACTTTCCTGATACAGATGAGTACTAGGATGAGTTTAGAAAAACAAGGGCAAAAGGCAGCAAATGATTGCAGCTCAGAGACTGAGTGTTCGAGGGAGAAGTAATCCAAGCAACAACTAACTTTATACTGGTCAACATGTGATCTAGGGAAGAGTGTTTGATTTGTTAAATTTGTCCCCTAAAGAAAGATAATTGAGCCAAATTAGTGTTGGAGCCCTCTTCTGGGTCTTAAAAGAAGAGAAAAGGCAAGTGAGCTCTCCATTTCTGCCATCATGGCCATTGGGGAGGAGAGAGACCAGTGGGGACTGAGAGTTTTCTCTCATCTACAGGAGCTTGGGGCTGGGCTGGAAGGAGTGGAGAGTTGTGGCTAAAACAGGCTGACTCTGACGTGCCCAGGCTGGCCCAGAGGCCATCCCTCATCAGTGCGGCACTCAATCGAGTGGATCATTTTTGTGTTGACACTTGCCCCAAATCTCATGTTTTCCTGATGATGGCAACTGGTTTCACTCAGGAGTCAATTGAACTTAAAAACGTTTGTTTAATGACGGTGGCTGCTCAGTCAAGATGAAATTAACCCTGACAAACAGAAACAGAATTAAACATTTACAATGCTCGCATATTTCCCGGAGTGACCTACTTCTTTCTTTCACTGCCCTTTTGAAATGGAGACTCCTAAATGATTCTGTTAAATAAGCAGCAATTTATGTCTCTCAATGATGTGTCAGCACAGGCAGTCTGCAGCCCCTTGCTCACTCTTGGTTGTCAGGAAACTCACTAATGAACCTCTCATTGTTCTATTGCTTTTTCTAGAGCAGCATTTTTGTTATTCATTATTGCGGGCTACACTCTTAAAATGGATATATTTACCTGAATGAAGATTTTCATGACAGCCCTACCAATCAACTGGAGAATTCAGCTGGTGGTCATATTATTATTTAAAAAGGACTTGGCCCTTCAAATCCCATGCTCAGAGGCTATCTCTGCATACAAACCGATTGCCTGGGTTTAATAAGGTGTGTTTTTTGAGGGCTTCACTTTATGCAAAAAGAACCCCACTTGCATTAATCACATTTCTCTGGGCTCTTATGTTTTGTATAAATAGGAGGAGAATGCATCAAAAGTTGCTCTTCTGAACTCGGGTCCAGGGTTGGATTTTTTTTTTTTTTGGAGACAGAGTCTCGCTTTGTTGCCCAGGTTAGAGTGAGTGCCGTGGCGTCAGCCTAGCTCACAGCAACCTCCAACTCCTGGGCTCAAGCGATCCTCCTGCCTCAGCCTCCCAAGTAGCTGGGACTACAGGCATGCGCCACCATGCCTGGCTAATTTTTTCTATATATATTAGTTGGCCAATCAATTTGTTTCTATTTATAGTAGAGACGGGGTCTCGCTCTTGCTTAGGCTGGTTTCGAACTCCTGACTTTGAGCAATCCTCTCGCCTCGGCCTGCCAGAGTGCTAGGATGACAGGCGTGTGCCACCGCACGCCCGGCCCGGGTTCGGATTTTTATCTCGGCCCACCATATATCAGCCTGTGGTGCAGTGGGATTGTCACTAGCATTCCTGCTGGCTCTGGTCTCTTCCTGCTCACGCAGCCTCTGTTCTTACAAGTAACTCCGGAGCGTATTTTGCAGTCTCGGCAGGGGATTTTGATGGGCCCGCTGCCGTGTTGCTCGCGCCCCAGAGGCTGATCGGAGTGAATCGGCTCTTTCCGTTTGAGTTGCGGTTCTCGGTCTCCACGATGCCGAGCTGTGAAGCCACGAGGCTGAACTCGGACAAGTCAGCGAGAGAAAGTCTGCTTCATTTGCACGCAGCCTGCTGCTCCTGACCGCTAGACTTGGGGCGGAGCCGGCTCGGGAGGAGCAAGCACTGCTGTTAGTGACGACGGAGCGCACAGCGCTGCTTCCCTGCGGGCAGGAGGTGGAGCCAACGCCCTGTTTGCCCGTTTAAGTCGGCGCAAGAATCAGCAGCCCCTGAACTGCATCCACGACCTCAGGAGACATTGCTCTTGGCTCTGCCCTTTTATGTCCGTCATTAGGGCTAGAAGCCCCCTTTGTGCCAGGCTTGGGAGGACAGGAGAGGGAGCGGGTTCCCTCTCCCTGCCCTCACACCATGACGCTGTGAAAGCCCCAGCCAAGCCTTTGCCTGGCTCTCTCTTTCCTGATAGAGGGGAAAGTAGAAAGAGACGCTCCTGAAAGTTCGGCCGCTTACACTGCGTCACAATGGGTGGAATTGCCAGACCCGTTTAAACCACTGCCAGAGTAGACTGGCAGTGCGGCCGCTGCACACGGCGGGCTGTGCCTGCAGCCAGCAGCTGCATCTGGCTGCTTCCTTTGCCCTCTAAGACCTGTGATTCTTTTGGGGCAAGTTCAGCTTTTTGATAGCATAGGAGATTATGTAGATTGATAGCCATTGGCCGTTCAAATGCCTGTGAATATCAGTGGCTTGCAATAAATATAATACTTTATATATATAAAGTATTCTTTATATATATATATATGGTGGAAATATGCATGATAAGTAATTACAATGCTGTAATGCTTTTAAAGAGGAAGTGATTTGTTGTGGAGACCTAGATTCGCATCCCTGGTCTTTGCTAACTGTGTGTGTGTGTTCGGGCCACTTTCTCGCTTTCTTGCTGCCCTCCTTGCTGCCTCTGCCACGTGAAGGTAATTGTGCACGCGCTAAAAGGGTTGTTAGGCGTAGCGTACAGTAGACGCTCAGTAGATACTAGCCGTTTCCCCTCTTCTTGCTTCGTAAAGTTACCATTTGAACAAACCTTCAGGACTTGCTCTCTGTGCAAGTTCAGGTACTGGGGTAGCTGGAATAGTGACTTACTCCTCTGCTTGCTTCCAGCTCCAGCATGGAGCAAGCCACTGGGGTCATCTCTTAAAACTGTCCGCCAGGTCTCGCCCCTCCCGGGCTTATGATCCTTCCTTTGCCCTCTCCACGCTGGGATAAAATGCAAGCACTTGGTCGTGGTCTATGCAGCCCTGCCTGCCCGGCTCCTGCCTGCTTCTCTAATCCCGTCTCCTAAGATCTTTGGTTTGCTCCTGTGTCCCGACCACACTGGCTGCCACTCCGGTCCTTTAATATGCCTACGTGGTCGTCCCCTGTGATGTGGGCTTGATGTTCCCTTTCCGGGTGGCTTCCTTTGTCTCTCGGCATGGCTGGCCGCTCCGCTTGTCCGCCAGGTGCCAGCTTGCCCCGCATTTCCTAGAAAGAGAGGACTCTGAGGTGGAATTTAGCTCGGAGGATGCTCACCGTGGAGGGCTCTTGGGTGCAGCTGCCTGGGAGGGGGAGGGGATGGAGCAGGAGTGGGCGGAGGGAGGGGGAGAGCGACTCAGGACCCGCGGCCTCTGCTGACCACAAGGGGGAGCCCTGGAGCTTGCACGGTCTTTCAGCGCTGCCACCATGCCAAGGCCAGGCCTTTATTATACCCTCTTACTGAGCAGTCTTTTATGGGGACCTCCTCCCACCAGGAAGAGCGTGACCTTGGGGGGTATGGCTTTGCCTGATGCGATCCCTGGCAGGGTCGACAGCTGGTGGCCAAGGGACAGCAGTACTCGCAGGGCCAGGGCATGCCGTCCTCCCTTCCTGCAGCGGGGCTCTGGGCAGCCTGGCAGTGCACCACACACCTCGTGGTGCGCCCAGGGTTGGCCCAGTGCCATTTCCTTTGTTTTCTTTCTCGTTTCCCTACTGGGCTGTAGGCTCCGGGAGCACGGAGATCGCGTCTCCTCCTCTTCCCTGTTGCGTCGCCAGCTCAGTGCCCAGCGCTTCGTATGGCAGGCACTCACTCTGTTTGTTGGATGAGTGCTCGAACAGTCAATGCTTGAGGATGACCAACCTCGGGGCGCCGGCTGGACCCGGTGTGCGTCCTCTGACCGCCAGCCAGCTCTCACTGCTTCGCATATCTTGCAGTTCCACCCATTGCAATTCGGTGTGACCCTCTGAACTCCCTAGATGGTTATCAAGAAATGTCTGTCTCTTAAAGGAACCCTGTGCTTGCAAAGGAGGGATCATGTCTTTGCTTGGTCTCTCTGTGTCATTTATTGTTGGGTAAGATTCTGAGCAAAATAACAACAGAACTCTGTGTTCTTTTATTTATTTATATTTTTGAGACAGAGTCTCGCTTTGTTGTCCAGGCTAGAGTGAGTGCCGTGGCGTCAGCCTCGCTCACAGCAGCCTCAATCTCCTGGGCTCAAGCGATCCTCCTGCCTCAGCCTCCCGACTACAGGCATGCGCCACCATGCCCGGCTAATTTTTTTCTATATTTTTAGTTGTCCAATTAATTTCTTTCTATTTATAGTAGAGACGGGGCCTCACTCTTGCTCAGGCTGTTCTGGAACTCCTGACCTCGAGCGATCCTCCCGCCTCGGCCTCCCAGAGTGCTAGGATGACAGGCGTGAGCCACCGTGCCCGGCCCCTGTGTTTTTAATCGTTAGATCCTTATGAGAGAGAGAAGAATGATGGTGAAATGGCCTTAGGGTGGTGACTCTGTGGACGTCCTGGCCTTTGCCTCCAGGAGGCCGTGAGATGTAACGGGGAAAGCCCGGCCGAGTCAGAGGTCCCGAGGACGCGGCAGCTCAAGGCAGAGTGACCCCGCGGACGGAGGACAGTCAAGCTCATCCCAGGTGTCGTCTCTCCTCCCTGCCGCCTCGTTCAACGTGAACACTTAGAAGCCAAACACGCGTTTTCTAACGATGGGGCTGTTTATGTTCTGAGAAATGCGTCGTCAGGTGATTTCGCCACTGTCCGGACATCTGAGTGTGTTTACACACTCGCAGACGACAGTCTGCTACAGCCCGGCGCTACATGGAGGGCGGCTATTTCGAGGCGAGGCTGTGAGCCTGCAGCATGGGACTGTCCAGAAGCGCGGCAGGCGGCTCTACCGCGGCGGGAATGTTGCGTGTCTAAACACGCCCACCCGTGGGGGACAGCAGCAGTCAAAGCAAGGCAGAGAAGATAAAAATGGGACATGTACACAGGGCACTTGCCGTGAGCGGAGCTTGCGGGACCGGCAGTGGCTGCGCGAGCGCGGGAGGGAGTGGGGGCGAAGGTGACAGCGAGACGCCGCCCTGTCCGAGACGCCGCCCTGTCCGAGGCGCCGCCCTGTCCGAGACGCCGCCCTGTCTGAGACGCCGCCCTGTCTGAGACGCCGCCCTGTCCGAGGCGCCGCCCTGTCCGAGGCGCCGCCCTGTCCGAGGCGCCGCCCTGTCCGAGACGCCGCCCTGTCTGAGACGCCGCCCTGTCCGAGACGCCGCCCTGTCTGAGACGCCGCCCTGTCTGAGACGCCGCCCTGTCTGAGACGCCGCCCTGTCTGAGACGCTGCTCTGTGCGCCGCCGCAGACTTCACGGTCGCGGCAAAGGTAAGCTACGCTGAGTTCACAAAAGATACTTTCTTGAATATTAATTTAACCTTAGCTTACTGTGTCTTTTCTATTTATAAGCTTTTTAATTTTTTTTTTAAGTTTTTGACTCTTGTCACAAACTGGTAGCTTAAAACACAAACACATTGTACAGCTGCACAAAAATACTTTATCTCTTTATAAACTTTTTTTATCTGTAAAATTTTTTAAATATATTTTTTACTTTTAAACGTTTTTGTCTAAAACTAAAACAGAGGCAGACACATAAGCCTAGGGTCTGCACAGGGTCAGGGCCATCACGATGTCAGTAGGCAGTCGGGATTTGGGGACCACAGTAGTACATGCGGTACCTTGTTGTTACGTGGCCAAGGACTCTAGTTTGTAAAACCCAGTAGGAAAAAGAAAATATTAAAGGAGTGAATCGTGCTTGTGAAACTGTGGATTGAACATGGTAGTTCTGATATTCTTGTGGCAACACAGAGACTATCTCCGTCAACTCTGCCCCGTTTCGCGTTGCTGTTAACTGCTTATGGGCCAGAGAGTGGCTTGACAGACGGCCTCATCCCCTCTCCTCCAGGCCGGGAGACAGTTACTCAGCATGCATTCATTAATTCAGATTTATTTCTTCTGTTTATTTATTTACTCATTCATTGAGCAAAAAGTTATCTTGTTGATGGTTAGGGCAGGGAAAGCTGGTCAGTAGTTTTGGTGGGTTGGTAGAGTTTATCTTTTAATATTAGTTCATATTCAAACAAAATACAGAAGAGGGCACTGGTAAAATTTGCTTGTATAGTTGAGGGATATTTTGCTGCTTATTCATACAACTATATACACATTAATTACAAAATCTGAAAACTCAGTCAAGGGTGACTGTGTCTTGGGAGAAAAGTGGCAGCGTTCTGGAAAAGAATGTTGAGAGACAACCTTGGGGACACAGGTTGGGTAGTAGGGTCTAAGTGTGGAATTTATTATGATTTTGCATCTTTTTGTTTTTCTGTTTTCTCAAGTTTTCTGCGTTGTGCGTATATTACAGTTGTGATCATGAACAAAGCTATTAGTAAAATAAATGTAGTTTTGTTGAATTACTTTGAAGACAGAGATCAGAAGAAAGGCTTTTTCACGAGTCCAAGTATTTTTATTTAAAAAGAGAAGGAACTCCCTCCAGTAAGCATTTATTTAGCACCAGCTACATGCTTTGCAAGAAGCAGTCATTTTTTTTTCTTGAAATTGTCAGTATTTAATAATTTTCCTTGTGGATGACAACTTGTCACATTAGTCAAATTATTATTATTTTTTCATTCAGCATCCTATTGGGAGCGTCATCTCATCCACGAAGTGTTCCTGGAAAGCATTTTAGGCGGCCGTGCCATGCCCGGCCGTGCGGGCTGCCCGTCCTCTGGCGTTCCGGTAACTTCCTGCTGCACGAGCAGGTGTGCGCGCCTGGCAGTTCTCCGTGGACACTGCTCATGAGACAAGACGCAGAGCCAGAGAGCATGCCTCTCCAAGGCCCGCAGTGTGTGGCACCCTCGGGGGAGGCTGTGTGCGGCTCAGGCACACGCAGCCACACTCGGCCACCTCGGGAGAAGCTGGTAGAAGCAAAATGCCCCAGGATGCCGGAGCGTCACCTTCCTACGAGGCTTCTCTACTCCGAGCCTCGCTTTCTTCATTTGTGAAATCAGAGCTGTGACCTTGGTCCTCCAGGTTGCTGCGGAGCCCAGTGGTGACCTCCTGCCGGCCATCGGCTGTGCCTGGGGCTTGCACAGCTCTTCCCAGTTGCACGTGGAAATGAACGAGGAACAATCTCCAGGAAATGATACCTGTGGAAGAGTCCGGTGAACTACAAAGGGCTATACAGACATGAGGTCCTTTTATGGCCTGAGTCTCAAGGGTTTTTCACCTCCTGGAAACGTGTAGCTTCGGAGAGCAGCAAGCACTCAACGGTGTCACTCGAGGAGCCTGCGGAGGCGTGCGTCGGGAAGGGCGTTCGCGTTAGGGCGGATTGTTTAGAGTCACGAAAGCTTCACTTTAAATCACCACATTAAGACATGATAGACCCTTGACTTAGCACGTTTATCTGTTTTCAGGGTCTCGTGTTTCCTGTCCAGGGAAGAGGGCTATGGTGGCATCTCCTCTTCCCTTCCTTGCTGGGGTCTCTGAGATGACTTAAGGGCCTTAGGAAATTACACAAAGTTTTCATCTGAGATTTAAAACCTTGATTTCCTTGCTGATTTGAGGCATACTTATGCCTCATGTTTATTTTCCTTTCCTTTCCCCCCCCCACTATTCTCTCAGCTAACAGAATTCAGAATCACCTACAATCCCAACACCACGAAGTAGTCACAGCTAATATTTTGGTGTGTTCTCTTCCTGATTTTTAACTCAGTTGTATTTCCAGGTACACAGGCACAGTGTATTAATGGACTGGGTTTCACAATATGTATTTCAGAATTTGACTTTTTTGCCATTAATTTTATATCTTGAGTGTTTTATCACATCTTTAAATATTCTTCAACAATATGATTTTCCATGGTTCTGGGTTTTTTTTAATTCGTGTGAACATAGTGTTTAGTCAAGGCCCCATTGTTAGACATGTAACTTTGCAACTTTTCACCATCGTACAGAATGCTACACTGAATGTTCTAGTATAGGACTATCTGTAGGTATATTGATGGAAATACCGAGTCAGAGGCAAGGATATTTTAACACTTTTTGTTGCTTATACCAAACTTCCTCTAGAAATAATGAAGTAATTGACTATGTGTGTTTCGTCAAATTCACACTTGATATTATCTTGAAAACATTTCTTTCCAATTTGATGTGAAAGATACTATCTTTTTTTTTTCTGAGACAGAGTCTCACTCTACTGCCTGGGCTAGAGTGCCGTGGCGTGAGCCTAGCTCACAGCAACCTCCAACTCCTGGGCTCCAGCGATCCTCCTGCCTCAGCCTCCCGAGTAGCTGGGACTACAGGTGTGCGCCACCACACCCGGCACAAACTTCCAGTTGTCCCCTCTCCGTGGAGACATGTGAATGACTTAATTCTCCTAGCAACAACGTTGCGAAGTATTCCCAACCAGGGAAGCTCACCCAAGCTTCCGTGTTCAGCTTTGTTACTAGGGCTCCACCGTGCAGGCGTGGCGTGCCCAGGCGACCCCTCCTCACCACTCAGTCCCTGTGCTCCAACCCCAGGGTAAACCGATGCGGCCCGGCCCAGGGCCCCGGCACACAGAAGCAGGCCTTCACCTTGAGTCGCACTGTCAGCGTGGACTGTCTGGTGTGCTTCCATGCCCCGGCGATACAGAGAAGCTTGTTGGGCGGGGCGCTCCGGGGTCGGGGCTTGTCTCCCAGGAGTAGTCAAGGTCGGTTCTTTCTTTGGAGTGTACAGGGCTTGAGCACTCTGAGCCTGCTGCTGAGTCTGCTGCAGAGCCCGGGGCCCTAAGCTTCCAGAAGGCAGCGCTCTCTGCCTCTTCTGATTCCCCGCAAACCCCACGTGTTTAGGTGGATGCCAGGCACAAAGTAGCTGCGTATGTCGGGGTTCTCCAGAGAAGCAGAACCGGCAGCGTGTGCACGCATGTGCGTGCGTGTGTGTGTGTGTGTGCCTGTGTGTGTCTTAGTCTGTTTTGTGTTGCCGTAACAGGATGCTTACAGACTGGGTACTTTATGAAAAACAGAAATTTCTCTCTCAGTTCTGGAGACTGGGAAGGCCAAGGTCAGAGGGCCCACGGCTGGCAAAGGCTTTCCTGCGGGCTCCCATCTTCCCGTGTGGGAGGCGGAGGGGCAGGAGAGAGCCCGAGGGGCCTGAACTGCCTTCTGTGACAGAGCTGTGCTCAGCATGACAAGCCTCCTCCCCCAAGGACAGCACTGAACCTCGCAAGGGCTGAGTCCTCGTGGCCCACTCCTCTCCCGAAGCTCCCACCTCTCGCCGGTGCCGTGCTGGGACGGAGGTTGTGGCGCGTGCTCTGGGCGCATTCACGCTGCAGAAGTGTGTGCGTGGGCATTCATTTACTGTTGGTGCCGTGGAGGAGACTTGCAAATCCCAAGTCTGCAGGGCAGGCTGGCGGGCTGGAAACGCAAGAAAGAGCTGCGGCTCGCGTCAGGCAGCCTGCGGGCAGGGCCTCCCTCTCGGGAGACGCCCTTCTTTTTCCTAAGGCCTTCGACTGCTCAGTGAGGCTGCATTATAGATTGCAATGAGCTTGACTCAGAGTCTGCTGATTTAAATGTCAATTCCATCCAAAAAATACCTTCACAGAGACATCTTAGCAGCATAGTGTTTGACCAAATATCTGGGTGCCACGGCCCAGCCACACTGCCGTATAAAATCTCAACCGTCGCAAAGTTCAAGAAATGTGATTGACAAGCCACAGACCATGAAGACTAGTAGAGAGCAAAAGAAAAAAAAATCCATTTTACTGGTGAAGAAACTGAGGCCCACAGTGGTAGGTACCTGCTCAGTATCACCTGGCAATCCGGTTTCCCAACTCTATTTACACTCCCCCCCCCCCCCGTCTGTCTCTCTCTCTCTCTCTCTCTCTCTCTCTCTCTCTCCTCTCTCTCTCTCCTCTGTCTCTGTCTCTCCTCTCTCTTCTCCTCCTCCACCTGCAGAGGCCTTTGACGGTCAGATTTTCTGCTTCCCTCTGCCCCAGGGTGGGGTCACACCTGGACCCGTGCACCCTTCCCTTCCATTCCAGCTGCGCTTGTCCCCTGGAGCCTTCCCCTTCTTAACTCAGAGCAACCTCTTTTACTGGACCGTGTGATAGATTTTTAGTGAAATGGCACCTTCTCTTTTTCTTAGAAACGAGTTGATAGCACTGAGATATTTTTCCTGTCCCCTTGGAAAAAACAGGCATCAAATAAACACAGTGATCTTCTCTATAACTACATCAGACAGTTTATCCCCTAGGCTGTTGACACAGGAGAATCTCTAGGAGGAAAAAAGAAAATAGCAAATATTTTCAGCCAGGGTAATTCGCGGTGAATAAGATGGCAACATATTCCAATTGATAACAGAAATTAATTCAATATTTCATGTAAGGGCGGAAGAGTTCATATCAAATGTGGTCCCCAGATCCTGAATGGAAACTGGAACAATTTCCTCTTTCCCTACTGGAGGCAACACTTCACAGTGAGGTTATTGCTACTGCCCCCTTTTATTTATTTATTCCATAAAGAAACACTTGGCGGTCTGTATGTGGTTTCTGTCCTGAAATTCTTGGGGACACGGAAGCCACCTGAACTTTTCCCAGCTAAAAAAAAAAAAAATTAAAATGTGTACTGTTTCACCGCCTGAAATGTATGGTTCCTGGCTGCAGCTGCCGGGATCTCGCCTCAGTGGCCAGTCGGCGATCACACGGGGCAGCCGCGGCCAGAGCGGGGAGCACCAGGAGGGGAGTCTGGCTTTGGGACCACGAGGCAGCAGAGATTGACCTTGGCATGGTGTTGGGAAGGTGATGAGGAGGGTGACCACACTCCTGGGCGTCCAGGTGCTATCTGGGCTCACTCTGGCTGGCCTGCGGGAGCGGTGTGGCGCACACGCCTTTGCTTGGTTCCTGGCGTGCCTAGCGAGTCCCTTACCCGAGGCCTTGGCTTCTGCCGTCCTGTAGCTCGCAGTGCGCCTTCCTCTCGACGTGCATGGCTGCTTGCTTTCTGTCCTTCAGGTCCTAGGTCAAATTGTCGTCTCCTCACAGACGCCTCCCAATTACTCTCCATCACAGTGGTGTTTATTTTCCTCACGACATTGTTCCAGCTTGAATTATCTTATGCAGTTTTCTGTTTGTCTATTTTCTGCCCCTCCCCCTTAGCCCCTGGGTATCCTAGTGCCTGGAAATATGCACAGCGATCAGCAGGCTCTAAATCAGGGTCCGCAGACTTTTTAAACAGGGGGCCAGTTCACTGTTCCCCAGACCGTTAGAGGGCTGGACTATAGTTAAAAAAAAAAAAAAAACTATGAACAAATTCCTATGCACACTGCACATATCTTATTTTGAAGTAAAAAGACAAATGTGCAGAAACACCCGCATGTGGCCCGAGGGCCGTAGTTTGAGGACGCCTGCCCTAAATGAACGTGTCAAATAGATAAAAATAAGTGAATGGGCCGGGCGCGGTGGCTCACGCCTGTCATCCTAGCACTCTGGGAGGCCGAGGCGGGTGGATCGTTTGAGCTCAGGAGACCAGCCTGAGCAAGAGCGAGACCCCCTCTCTACTAAAAATAGAAATTAATTGGCCAACTAAAAATACAAAGAAAAAATTAGCTGGGCATGGTGGCGCATGCCTGTAGTCGCAGCGACTCAGGAGGCTGAGGCAGGAGGATGGCTTGAGCCCAGGAGTTTGAGGTTGCTGTGAGTGAGGCTTATACCACAGCACTTTACCCTGGACAACAGAGCAAGACTCTGTCTCAAAAAAAAAAAAACAAAAACAAATGAACAAATGAACTGCAAGGGGCTGAATGTGTAGTTACTAGAATGTTAGCAGTGGCAATGGATAAACTCTCTTATCTCAGTGGCTTAATGGAATAGAAGTTTATTTTTTATGAAGGAACGTAAGTCCAATCAGCGATGGTGGGGTGGCAGTACCACAGATGGGGACAGATTCTCTGCTCCATGGAGCCATTTGGGGACGCAGGATGACAGAGATCTTGCCACCTTCATTATGTGGCTTTCAAAGACATTGACATCCAAACAGTAGAGGTGGGAAGAGAGAAAGCGTGGAGGATTGTGCAGTAAGTTTTATGATGTGGGTCTGGGAGTAGTGCACATCCCTTCTGCCACATTTTATTTTATTTTATTTTTTGGTCAGGACACAGTGAGCATGACCTCACCTAGATACTGAAGGGGTGATAAAGGCAACTGCACCCTACCATTTACTGCAGGAAGCGGGGCCTCCATTTGTGGCAGCCAGCCAGCCACCTCTGCCTCTCCTGGTGTGACGTTCAGTGCCCCGGCCAGGAGGTCCATGGGGGCAGAGACTGTCTCCTTCATCAGCTTGAGCCGAGGGTCTGGCTCGGCGAACATTTGAATGGATAACCAATTATCCCTTGATCACGGCACCAGGCCAGACCTAAAACTCAACGTGGTCTGGGAACAGGGTCAGAGCCCCATAAAGACTCAGAACCGACAAAGTAATATTTTGTCTTTTGAAGACAGTCCAACCCGACTCCATTCCAGTTCCCACAAAAAGACGGACGGTAGCAGGGCAAGTTCTGAAGTGACCTTCCCCAGCCCAGAAGGATCAGAATACAGTAAGAGATCCCAAGAATAAAATGCATCCGCTCGAAAGTGGTGCCAGGAAATGGCCTCTCTAACCCCACTTTTTGGGCCTTTCATTGTATTTTGCACCTTGGAGAGCAGAGAAATTCACTTCAGAACATGATCTTCCATCTCCCCATTTCTTCCCAGAGAGAGAGAGTGAATTTCTTTTCTACATTTTTGTGACCTCGTGCTCTGTTCTCGTGTGTGTGCTGCAAGTGGGGATAAGGAAAGAGTCGGATGGGGCCACCCAGCACATTTCAAACTCCTGCGGTCTAGAAAAGCGGGAATCTTGAATGGAGACCACTGACTGGAGTTCCAGCTACTTCGTGTGTGGGGTTTCCTTCTTCGAAGGCCCCAGACTTGGGTTTCATCGCACAGGTTCAGCCCCTAAGGGGGAATGTCGCCTTGGCTGTCATAACTGTGCTGGGAGACTTGCCCTGTCTGTCTCCTCAACGTAACGCTGGCAGCTTTGCTGAGCTCTTACCCAGAGAAAGGAGAGTCGCGAGGAAAATGTGTCCTACGAAATTGCATGATTTTTGCCAGTGCTGGGATTTTTGAAAACGTCAATGGCTGGCTTAGAAAGGAACATCTAGACCGTTCTGGCAATTCGACACATGTGGGCATCTCATGTCAAAGATACGGAGAAGGAAAACCACATTGCCATGGGCGCCTCATACCTCTTTATTTCTTCCCATGCCTCACTTCGGGTCCATGGCCCGAGCAGGCTGATGCGCTCCGGCTGTATTGCCTCCCGCCGTCGACGGCAAAGCAGTCTGCCGTCGGGCCTTGTGATTTGCTGAGTGCTCTCACCCAAGAAATGCAGAGACGCTTTGAACTCGAGACGCTGAGTGCCATGCAGATGGTGTGAGGGTTTGCTTTCACATTCTGCAAACTGGTCAGTTGGCCAAGAAGTAAAATGTATGATGGCATCATTATTACTTTTCTTCTTCTTCTTCTTTTTTTTTTTCTGAGACAGAATCTCACTGTGTTGCCCCGGCTAGAGTGCTGTGGCGTCAGCCTCGCTCACAGCAACCTCAAACTCCCAGGCTCAAGCAATCCTCCTGCCTCAGCCTCCCGAGTAGCCGGGACTACAGGCATGCGCCACCATGCCCGGCTCATTTTTTCTATGTATTTTTAGTTGGCCAATTAATTTTCTTTCAATGTTTTTTTTAGTAGAGTCGGGGTCTTGCTCTTGCTCAGGCTGGTCTCAAACTCCTGCCCTCGAGGGATCCTCCCGCCTCGGTCTCCCAGAGTGCTAGGATGACAGGCGTGAGCCACCGCGCCCGGCCATTATGACTTCTAATATTTATTATTTTCTCATCTCTACCCTCATAGAAAGACCCTCAAAGGCTGGCGCAGGCAGGCATCATCCCGAGATCTGTCCCGGCGTCCTGGGTGACAGTTCGCGGGCGGGAGCCGGGGCTGGGCCAGTCGCCGGAGCTGCGCAGAGCCCGGGTCCGCCTCCCGGTCTCCACGCGGAGACTCGGGTGCCGCAGCTCGCGTCTCCGCGACACACGCTCCTCGGGCGTTTCGTGGTGGTGGTGGACTCTCGCTGAAAGACAGGCGGTGTGGCCTACACCCTGTCAGTTCAGGCTGCTAGAGCAGATTAATGGATTTAGGGTGGACACAAGCATTCAGTCCAGAGCATTCTTTCCCTGTGCTCCCTAGTGAACCCCCTAAATACATACCCAAAATACACCAGCTCCCTCCCACCACCCCCAAAAGGCTTAACTCATTCCAGCATCGAGTTTAAAGTCCACGGTTAACATCTAAGTATCAACGAAATCAGATATGGGTGACATCTGAGGTGTGATCCATTCTCAGGCAGAATTCCTTTCTGGCTGTGAGCCTGTGAAACTGGGCTTCTCCGGCCTTTACACATCACTGGCTTCCAAAATCACTCGCGCATTTTTAGGTATTTGGTATAACAGCGTCCCGCTTCTCGGCACAACTCCTGCTTCCGTTAGCCTGGGCTGCTGTAACAAGTGACCAAGGACTGGGTGGCTTAAACAACAGATGTTTACTTCTCACAGTCCTGGAGCCTGGAAGTCCAAGTCCAAGGCAAGGTGCAGGCAGGGTCAGTGTCGGGGAGGGCTCCCCTCCTGGTTTGCAGATGGAGCCTTCCTGCTGTGTCCCCACCGGGTAGACAGAGGTTCTCTCCCCTCCGTCTCATTGTGTAAGGGCACCAGTCTCACCGTGAGAGCCCATGGCCTTGTCACCTCCCAAATACCCTCACACTGGGGAATGGGGGTCTATATACGAATTTGAGAATGACGCAGACATTCAGTCTGTGACTTCCGGGACAGACAGATTGAGGTTTAAAATCGAGACTGTGCTGTATAACATGGGGCAGCTCACCTCGTCGCTCTGAGCCTCACCTGTGTCCTCCAGAAAATGCCAATGAAATGCCTGTCTTCACAGAGCTCTTACAAAAATCCACTAATAGTGCAGCTAAGGTGGCCATTCCGGTTGCTTATTGCTGTGAAATAGACACCCCGAACTTGCTGTCACCGAAGGATGGCCATTTCATTGCACTCATGCTTCCTGGGGTTGGGGACTTCCAGGGACACGGTGTGGCGGCTTCGTTCTGCTCCGGGATGCCTGGGGCATCCGCTGGAAGATTCCATGGCCGGGGTTAGGGGGTTGCAGGTTTCTTCACTCGTGGGACAGGTGCCGGGCAGGGATGACGACTCCAAGGTCGAGCTCAGCTGGGACCCTCAACTAGAGGACCCCAGATGGCCTCTTGGTGGCCTCAGCCTCCCCCAGCATGACGGCTGTGTTCCGAGAGCAAGAGCCCTGGAGACGAGCACGTTGCGAGAACCAAACGGAGGTTGGGAGGCCTTGCCTTTTACGGCCGAGCCCTGGCGGCCGCTCCCTGTCTGTGATCCGACATGTCCTTGCTGCTGGGCCTCGTCGCTGGAGAGAACAGAGCCCTCCACAGGCGCTGTTTTCCTGTCCAGATCACTCATGTCACCGTGGCAGGCCCCGTGGGGGCCTCAGATGATTTGAAGGCTTTTAAAAAAAATTATGAAGTATCACCGTGTACAGAAAAGTGCACACACATAAATATATAGCTTAGTAAGTGTTCGTTAAGCAAGCCCCTGTGTAATCGCAGGTCAGGAAGCAAATGGCCGGAGCTGCAGGGCCCAACTGTGTCAGTCACGGTCTCTCCCTGTTTCCCTGAAGGTGACCAGGGAGCCCACTTCTGTGATAACCACTATGTTTTACCTATTTTTGAACTTTATGTAAATGAAATCAGGATGTCTGGATTTTTTATTTATGTTTTTCTTAGTATCAGGTCTGTGAACCCTGTGTTGTACGTAGCTGTGGTTCGTTCACATCCTTTGCTAGACAGTGCTCCATTGTGTGAGTCGTTATTCACTCCACTGTTGATGCACATGGGCTGTCTCGGAAGGTCCCTGGGTTAGGACAATGTTCACGTAGAAAGGAGGTGACACCGTAACTCCATGTATCAATTGCATGGTCAGAGAGATCCACTCTGACATGTTTGAAACTCAATCTGCCATGTTCTTTTTTCTTTGCCCATGTAATATTTTTAGATTGGCTTCCTACTGGGGAAGCGTTCCAAACAGTGACTTGGGAATTTTTTTTAAGTATAGAATGGGGTGATAGGAGAGTTGCTAGCATTGCTGGAATACCAATTGTGTGCCAAGTACCAGGCTAAAAGTATTTAGTGCAGGACTTGGTGAATTTTTCTGTTGAAGGACAGAAAAAGTAAATGTTTTAGGCCTTACCACAACTACTCAGCTCTGTCATGCAGCATGAAAACAGGCATAGACAATACTTAGACAAATAGGCATTGCTGTGTGCCAATGAAATCTTTTATTTTATCTCCAAAAGAGGCAGTGGATGGGACCTGGCTCCTGGGCTGCAGTTTGCAGAGGCCCCATTTAGAGTGTTGGGCTGGGAGGGCTGTGGACAGTCACCTGCTGCACCTGGCTGGGACAGCCTGTGGCCCTGAGGTCTGTAGGGTTCCCCAGGGTGGATGGGCCTCTGCCCACCTCTTCCCTCAGCCAGAGTACGACAGTCCTATATCCCTTTATATTATGGGGTTTTGCATGAGATGTCACTTGAGGAAGGGGTTTCTTAACTAGTTTCAAAAGATTTGAAAACTACCAATTCTCATCCAACTTTGCTTTGCAGTTTGGAAGATGGAGGCTGACAGTAGCTGATCCCTCCCCGGCCCCCCCAAATAATGCATTCTGTTATTGTCAGAGCTGGGACTTCTGCTCAGACTCGGTTCTGATTCTACTGAGAGGGCTCTATGCCATCAAAATTCACGTCAAAAGAATGACTTAAGTCATTTTTTTAAAAAAAATAACCACTTCTCAGCATGAGCAATTTGTGAACAGAAATCACAGTGTTGAGAGATGGCATAACATTTCGCTAGGGTTGAGGAGAGTGCTAGCAATTCTAAGCAGAGTGTCCTGCGGCAGATTCCGAATGCTTGCTTGATGCCCTTCTCTGTGAGAAGGCCCATACGGCCCGTGCATACCTCAGATGGCGGTGGAAAAAAACACGAAAAGTAAAGGTCTGTGAAGTAATTTTCTGGAAGCTGGTGATAGCCAGTGTTTATTTTGCATCATTCTCCTGCCTCCTATAGATCTACTCGGCCATTACGTTTCCCTGAAGTCTCTGCCTCAAATACAAGATTGAATTTTAAATTAAATTTAAAAATCCATGATGCTTTCGGCCTTGATGGAAGAAATGGCACTGCCTTTGCCCAGTTGCACAGCAGGGAAAACCGGGGAGCGCAGGCTTGTCTAGTTGTACACTTACTTCCAGGGCTGCAGCCGTGGGGACCTCGGGACCTGCCGCCCCAGCCAGCGGAGGTCTGATCAGGCCCAGGCCATTGGTTACGCAGCCCATGGCGCATTGTGGCAGGACGCCAGCCTGCTGCCAGCCTGGAGTCCTTAATGGACATTTTGTGAAACCTTCTAAGGCAGTGAAAAGCCCAACCAATGTTAAATTTATATCTCTTCACTGAACGTACCGTGTTTCCCCGAAAATAAGCCCTACCCGTAAAATAAGCTCCAGCAGGATGTCTGAGCACGTGCGCCATAGAAGCCCCACCCGAAAATCAGCCCTAGTGACGGCGTGGCTGCGCAGCATCTGCACAACCCGTGCGTGTCGTCGCGGAGCGGGAAAGAACACGAGCAGCCCTTCCCATCCGCCCCGTGACAGCTCTAGTGCTCCACAGGAGAGACGGGGCCGGTGGCTCTAAAGGAAACAGAGTCGCAAGACATTCAGGATGGGATTCGGGGTTTGGAGAGTGAGGATGATGTTCCAGAAGAAGATGACTTCGCTATATTTGAATAGGTGTAGATTGCTGTGCTGTACTTAAAAAAAATTAACACATCCCCTGACAATAAGCCCTAGGGTGTCTTCTTGAGGAAAAATAAATATAAGAGTCTGTCTTATTTTTGGGGAAACACAGTACCATAATGAAACCTCAGAGGTCATCTCAGAAAGGAAACAGGTTTTACTCAGTTAAAGGAAATATTCTTCCTAAACTTTTGGATCATTCCTATATATACTGTTTATTTGGAAGAGAGGAGATAAGAATAGAATATTCTATTCCAGATAACCAGTTATAAGATCCTCCCTCCTGAAAAATGACCATTGATTTATATATGTAAATGTAGAATATTTTCTACTACTTTATTTTTTGGCCCCAAATATGCTGTTTTCACACCATCTGGTTATTGTATGTTGTTATTTTTGGTGTGAAGCATCGCTGTGCATCATTCACTTAGCAGACTATGTATGTCAGCGTACTGAAGTTGTCTGAATGGAATTCCACTGTGTGTGTGTGTGTGTAGGTAGTAGTTGGGTATTGTGTGTGCATGTGTGTGTAGTTTGTGTGTGTGTATGTATTTTCTTAAGGAAGTAACATTCAGTAAAAGAATCGGGGTTTTATTTTGCTGCATCGTTTTTATAATTCATTTGTTTTAAGGAAACAGCATCATTTATGTAGGAGTAATTATGGGGCTTGTGAAAGAAATTTTAAATGTTTTCTTGATGGCTTTTTTATATGGTTTATTGTTATTTTTAAATTGACTTTCGGATACAGAAGAATTATAGCAGCATTATAGAAAGTACTGAAAGCAGAGGGGAAAATACCACCTGCATATTTAGATGACTTACAAACAAAGAAAGTTTGGATGTTTTCAAGTTTTCTCCTGGGTTGAAACCTTGTGTCAGAGTCGTCTGTCTCAGAACTCAAGGGAACTCAATGAACCAGGAGTGTCTCCGGCCCCTACCTGCCTGGATGACTGAGGCATCTCAAGACTGTCTGGTGGGTCAATAAGAGTATAGAGCAGGGGTCCTCAAACTTTTTAAACGGGGCCAGTTCACTGTCCCTCAGACCACTGGAGAGTGCGCACTGTGGGCTGGGACGAGTCGGCTGCTAAGCAGGACAGGCAGCAGCAGCAAAGACACCCTGTGGGCCAGATTCATGTGCTAGGCGGGTGGCATGTGGCCCGCGGGCTGTAGTTTGAGGACGCCTGGTATTAGAGTGCTGAGAAGCAGGAAGGGCAGTCTCTTTGCGGGGCATGGGGAAGGGAAGCAGGACAGATCATGCCTTGTTTGGCAAAGTGACAAAGCTGCCATCCAGCCGAAATGTAGGGTCCCTGAGTGTGGGGTAGGGTGGAGGGAGTTCAGGTGGAAAGAGAGTCGCCAGTCGGATTGTGAAGAGCCTTATGCCGTGCTCAGGGGTGGAGGCTTTGCTCCTTAGGCAGGGAGAAGGCTAAAGCCCCCACGAGAAAAGCACCTGTTGGAGCCCGGCTCATCCTCCTCAAGTCTAGAGAGAGAAATAGATCAGTGGTTACAGTCGGCCAAGGAGAAGGCTCAGCCCAGCCATGGGGTGGTCACAAAAGGAAATGTCTGTTTTCCTCTCTGCGTTACGAAGAAATTGTAGGCACTGCCCACCTCCCTCCCACTGGGGTCTGGGGACACCACTTCAGTTTGTATTCAGAAGGGGAGGGAAAGAAGCCAGCCCTGAATTTAACATGAAATTGATGCTTTTACTCGAGCAGACTGAGCCTGCAGGACCAGCCTGAGATGATTTTAATAGCCATAGGCCACTGACAAGTTATACAATCAGCATTAAGGAGACCTCTCTCCCAGGAGCAGAAGGGATTCTACAGAGGACAGTTGGTGGCAATTCCTGGAAAAGATCGCCAGCTCCCATTTGGACTCGAACAAATTGAGACCCCCTAACTAAATATGTTATAGTGCACAATGAGAAATGTAAGCAATGCACAGGAAAGGACCTATAGAAAAAGATGTGTGTTGAGATTTCTGTATTGTCAGATCATTCTATCTAGAGGCTAAAGGAAGATTTTAAAACATCGAGATAATATGGTTACTTATTATTATGCAGGAGATCCTCGTACATTTGGCCCCATTTTATGGTGCAATGTGATTTTGTTGTCTTAAGAACTTAACAATTAAAAAACAACAACGACACTCTCCATTGAGTTGAAATGAATGTTTCTAGTCTTAGGAGGTTTTTCTGTTATAACTGTGAAGGGCTCCTCCATAGGCCTCCCCACCGCCCTCAACCTGATGAACATTTCAAGTACATTTCTCTGGAGAAAGTCCTTCAGTGGTTGCAATCTATCAAGATGTTCTTTGGAGATTATTGCTGAAGAGCACTTTTTGGTTAATCAAAAAAGAAAGGAAAATAAGAGAGAACAAAGAAGAATGCTGCAAATGAACATGCTGTTGGGTTCAGGATTAAATAGTGGGATTGGACCTAGAGACAAGCTTCAGTGGGGAGGGACGCAGTGGCTGGCTTTCCCTGGTGTCCCTGAAGGGCAAGGTGTCAGTTGCCAGAGGGTTGTTTATGGGTCATCTGTAATTTTTTTTTTTTTTTTTTTTGAGACAATGTCTCACCTTGTTGCCCAGGCTAGAGTGAGTGCCGTGGCGTCAGCCTAGCTCACAGCAACCTCCAACTCCTGGGCTCAAGCGATCCTCCTGCCTCAGCCTCCCGAGTAGCTGGGACTACAGGTATGCGCCACCGTGCCCGGCTAATTTTTTTCTCTTTATATTAGTTGTGCCAGATGATTGCAGTCACTAAAAAAAAAAATATATATATATATATTAGTTGGCCGATTAATTTCTTTCTATTTATAGTAGAGACGGGGTCTCGCTCTTGCTCAGGCTGGTTTCGAACTCCTGACCTCAAGCAATCCACCCGCCTCGGCCTCTCAGAGTGCTAGGATTACAGGCGTGAGCCACCGTGCCTGGCTTATAATTTTTTTTTTAACTTTTATTTTAAGAAAGGGAATAAACGAGAGAGGTAGAAAGAGGTAGAGATGGAGAAAGATGCCACAGTCAGTGGTTTTGATTTTTGGTAGGAGCGGGGTGGGGTAGAGGTTTATTTACTCAACACACGTACAAAAGACTTAAGTTTTCTATAAAGGGAGCTATTTGTCATGACCGCTCATGAGCAAATAGTATCAGTCATCACAGGCAGAAGATTCATATTAATACATGTTTGTTAAAATATATGTTGTTGTCAAAATGAAAAGAGTTCAGGCTCTGCCCAAAATCGTTTCTAGTACCAAGCAGGGTGGTACAATTGCTGTGAGAGAACTACTTTTACCAGCCGCCGTGATGCGCTTTTTTTAAAAAAAGGTATTAATCTTGATTCTATTGTCATCTAATTTTGAACAAAGGCATTAAGTCCAAAGTCAGACTCATCAATCATAACTCAGGAAACGCCACTGGCATCCATTAGGAGCGCCACAGCTGATCACTTCCCTTGATCAGACACCGCGCAGCGAGGGGAGGGCAGGGGACAAGCGCGCCGCTGTCGCAGAGAGCGCCCAGCCCAGAGTCTGCTGGGAGTTAAGGAGCGCGATGGGAACAGAGGCCCGGAGCTGGCTGCTCAGCGGCGCGTGCCCGCCAGTGCGCTGCAGGCGCGGCTCAGCTTCCTTTCCACGTACCCGAGGGCAGAGGATTTTGGCTTTTCTGGGGGGGGGGGGGGAGGAGGTAGGGGGTTACCTTTGCTGTCCTTAGAAAAGGTAAAACCCTCCTTAAAAAAAAACCCAGACAACACAGTTTCTGATGTGACTGATACTTGAATGCTTTTTTTTTTTTTTTTATGAACAGCAATTTTCCTGAGAGAGTGGAAGATCGGGAGGGGCAAGCCGATGGCATTTTGATTGCAGGCCCCACTTGGAAAGGCATTGTGGAACTTTCTGCTTAACAAAGTTAAAAAAAAATACAAACAACAAATCCACCTATCCATCTATCCGCATTCCACTTATTATTATTATTTTATTTTTTTAAAGAAAATGGTGAAACTTTTGCGGCTGCTTTTAGTGACCAAGATTTCCAGGAGTTGTTTAAACCTGCTTTGAGAGCAGTAGCAGTTCAGTAATAACACTGCTTTCCACCTCAGCTTCATCTGTAAGGTACCAAACTACCGTGTTTCCCCGAAAATGAGACCTACCCATGAAATAAGCCCCAGCAGGATGTCTGAGCACGTGCGCAATAGAAGCCCCACCCTGAAAATCAGCCCTAGTGACGGCGTGGCTGCGCAGCGTCTGCACAACCCGTGCGTGTCGTCGCGGAGCGGGAAGGACACGAGCAGCCCTTCTCCTCCCCCCGTGACAGCTCTAGTGCTCGGCAGGAGAGATCGGGGCCGGTGGTTCTAAAGGAAACAGAGTCGCGAGACATTCAGGACGGAATTTGGGGTTTGGAGAGTGAGGATGATGTTCCAGAAGAAGATAACTTCACTCTATTTGAATAAATATAGATGGTTATACCGTACTTAAAAAAAATAACACATCCCCTTAAAATAAGCCCTAGGGTGTCTTCTTGAGGAAAAATAAATATAAGACCCTGTCTTATTTTTGGAGAAACATGGTAGGTGTAGTATACTGAGTCTTCAACCCACCTGCATCCTTCTGCTTCATGAAAGCTTCTTGTCCTCCACTGTGAGATGGATCTTCTTCTCTATTCTCAGCACTGTTTTGGTATCTCTCCTATGTCACATCTACATCGGTCTTGGTCTGAAATTATTTACATGATAGTTTACAAAGTTCTTTGAGGGTAGCACTTTGCATTTAATAGGATGATTAAACATTTGGCACATAAAATGAATGGATATATGGATGGTGGAAAGCATAAACCATGATGGATGGACGGATGGATGGATGGATGGATGGATGGGTGGGTGGGTGGGTGAATGGATGGATGGGTGGGTGGATGGATGGGTGAATGGATGGATGGATGGGTGGGTGGATGGATGGGTGAATGGATGGATGGGTGGGTGGGTGGATGGGTGGGTGGATGGGTGGGTGGGTGGATGGATAGATGGGTGGGTGGATGGATGGATGGATGGGTGGGTGGATGGATGGATGGATGGATGGGTGAATGGATGGATGGATGGATGGGTGAATGGATGGATGGATGGGTGAATGGATGGTTGAATGGGTGAATGGATGGTTGAATGGATGGGTGAATGGATAGTCAGATGGGTGAATGGAAGACACAGAAAAATAAATGTGACTTTCACAATATTTTACCTTAGACTGAGATTTTTGTCATCTTTCTACAGACCTGGAGGATGGTTTAATGAGTAATGGTATTATTTAAGATAAACTTTTTGCTCTATTCTTTGTCATTTTCCTTTGAGCCTACCTTCTATTTTGCCATCATAATTCAGATATAATATTTGCAACAACTTCACATGTAGACTGATTAGATGGGAACTTGAGGGACAGTTTTATTTTAAACTTATAACTTTTTTATCACATCTTGAGATGTCACATAAAAATTTCATGGGACAGTATTGATAAATTGTAACAACATAATAGCCAAAAGCTTTTCCTTTTTCCTTCCTCCTTCTTTGTCTTTCTTTGTGTTCCTGACTATGCTTAATACTTATGCTAGAGGGTTGAAAAAAATTGTTATTTTTTTCATTTTTTCTGCATCCTTTTTTAATAGAAAAAAATGAGAGGGTAGTTAAAATTTACCCCTGAAGCTACTGAAATAAAAATGATCTATCTTCCAAGCCACCTCTATAAGCATGCTTTGAAATTAAATGGCCTGTCTTGAATACAAGATACTAAACTTTATGCCAGTTTCCTATTCATATATAGATGTATTATCAATTGTATCTCCTATTATTGCTTTTGTAAGTGTTTTGTTGCTCTGAAAACCATCTTTAAAACATATCATCTAATGCAGTATCTGTAAGAAAAACAAACACAAACAATGGTCGATTTGGATAGATATGGATGCTAATATCTTTTTCTTTGCCTTTTATGGCTTGTATTTATATTAAAAGAATGTATACATATTGCATTAAAATATATATAAAAAGTATATAGATATGTATATCTGATAAAGAAGTGTAAAAGTGCTTGTACATTTTAGAGGCGAGTAGTGGTAGAATTAAATTGGAAGGTGAAGCAGTGTGAAAATGAGTCTAAGGCCTTTTAAAAACTTTATTCAACGTCACTGTCATGACTGTAATGACTCATGTAGTTCATGACCAGACTGGTGTTAAATGTTGGTTGGAATAATGCCAGGCTATGCTGTAATAACAAAGAAACCTTAGAATTACAGTGGTGTAACATATCAAAGGTAGATTTTTTTTACTCTGGCAGCCTCTTCCATCTTAATCATGACATCTTGAATTTGTTTAATTTCTGGGTCACCATGGAGGGCAGAGAGCTGGAGAAGGCACACCAGCTCTTGTTCATATCAGTCCAGCAGGGACATGAGCCATGTCCGTTCATAGATAAGAGCTAGTCACATGGTCTGGACCTTAAGTTTGAAGAAGCCTGGGAAATGCAAGAAAGCCCATGAGATGTTTGGTGAAGACTAGTTGTTTTGCCACATAGTTTGGGCATGGATGAATGGGTGAATGGATGGATGGATGGGTAAATGGATGGATGGATGGGTAGATGGATGGATGGATAGGTAGATGGATGGGTGGATGGGTAGATGGATGGATGGATGGGTAGATGGATGGGTAGATGGATGGATGGATGGGTAGATGGATGGGTAGATGGGTGAATGGATGGGTGGGTGGGTGGATGGATGGGTGGGTGGGTGGGTGGATGGATGGATGGGTGGATGGGTGGGTAGGTGGGTGGATGGATGGGTGGGTGGATGGATGGATGGGTGGATGGGTGGGTAGGTGGGTGGATGGATGGGTGGGTGGATGGGTGGATGGGTGGGTGGATGGGTGAATGGATGGATGGATGGGTGAATGGATGATGGATGAGTAGATGGATGGGTGAATGGATGGATGGATGGGTGAATGGATGGATGGATGGGTGAATGGATGGATGGATGGATGGGTGAATGGATGGATGGATGGGTGAATGGATGGATGGATGGGTGGATGGATGGATGGATGGATGGGTGAATGGATGGATGGGTGGATGAGTGGGTAAATGGATGGGTGGATGGATGGATGGGTGGGTGGATGGATGGATGGATGGGTGGATGGATGGATGGGTGGGTGGATGGATGGATGGGTGGATGGATGGATGGATGGGTGGGTGGATGGATGGGTGGGTGGATGGATGGATGGATGGGTGGATGGATGGATGGGTGGATGGATGGGTGGATGGATGGATGGGTGGGTGGATGGATGGGTGGGTGGATGGATGGATGGATGGGTGGATGGATGGATGGGTGGATGGATGGGTGGGTGGATGGATGGATGGATGGATGGATGGGTGGGTGGATGGATGGGTGGGTGGATGGATGGATGGATGGGTGGGTGAATGGATGGATGGATGGATGGGTGAGTATATTCTAGAAGCACCATCCAAGCTGTGATACTGATCTCCATCTGGGCTTTGTGTAGAACTTGGGAGTGCTTGCTGGCCCTGTTCTTCTCTAGCCTCTTGAGTTCAGAGACACATTGGGGCCACTAACTCTTATACCTCGGAAGATGTCTGTTCCTCATTCTGGGTGTTCTGCCCCACCCCACACATAGCGCAGGGGTTGGGGATGGAAGTGTGTAGTTCATTAACTCTAAATCTTTTCTTCACAGGAATTAGCATGTATGTGATTCTTTGGTGGGGGGCAGGGTTGGTCTGTTTTTACTTTTCTTCTAATTTCTTTAGGATTGCAAAGAAGGCTTGTGACCATTGAAGAATCCTTTCTTCAGGGTATAGAAAGGGAAGGGACTAAGCCAGCATTTTCTTTAGCCCATAGTGGGAGGGGAAAGGTGACAACTCCAGTAAGTTAAAAGTTATTCCATATCACAGTTGTCAACAGATAGATGCTCCATCTAGCCATCCGCCTGCCCGTCTGTCTATCTACCCACCCACCCACCCACCCATCCATCCATCCAGATATTAGTGCTACCAGGCCAGGTACAGGGCCCTTGCAAGTCGAAGAAGGATCTCTGGGTAGTGCCTTTTCTGATTGGCCTTCCCTCAGGACAGATGAATTGTTTTGTCCATCATGTTTTTGCCGACATTTTCAAGTGTGTCTGCCCTATTAGATCACAGCCTCCCTAAGGCGTCGAAGGGCTTGGGTTTCGCTTGCCTCTGTGTCCTCAGAATCAAGCCCAGACTTGACTGCCCGGGAGTACCACAAATACACTTGGGCTGCATCCGTGGGTGCCCTCACCACCCTGCCCTGTGAGGCCGGTTTGAATGGGAGCTGAGTCTGTAGCTGTGACAACCTCGTCACAGGTTTGTCCCGGGAAGTTCTTTCCATCTTGAAGTCCCTGGGTTTAGGAAGCAAATAATTCCACACCCACAGTCAGTGCCGAGGCCGTCGTAGGAGCTTGCTTTGAAAGAAATAATCCTGTTTGACCCAGAATCATCTATAACCCTGGACAGGAGTTATTATCTTAGGAAAAAAGATGTGCTTCATTTCTGGTTTCTCCGTGTGCCTCTCTCTTCCATCTGGCTACTTCCTAAATCCGGGCTTTCAGGCTGCCCCTTGGCCGCTCTCCCCTCGTCCGTGCTGAGCCGCTGCTTTGTCGTGGCCGGAGCTCCTACTCCACGCCTCCCCTCCTGTTTCCTCCCCGGTTTCAGGCCCAACGTTTTCGACTTCCACCAGGGCACCGCGACAGGACGGCCCACGCACGCCTCACGCTCAGCAGGCTCCAGACACGACCAGACCTCGCTCAGCCGGTGACACCGTGTCCTCTCTCCACTCACACCCAGCAGCCAGTCCAGTGTCACGGTCTGCGGTGTGCGTCCCCAGCCTCCTGCGCCCAGGGTTGGGCCACCGTCGTGGCTGTCTCCTCTCTTCCTGGGTGGCTCTCCCGTCCGCCGTTTGTTCACTTCAATCGTCAGGACTCTGTACCCCTCCTTTATACGTGTTGTCTGTTTATCTCCCTGTATTTTAATTTATTTTTAGCTCTTCCTATTCTTCCTAGAGAGTCTGGGTATGACATTTCTAAAAGATGTCACTTCTCTGATGCTGTGGATGATTCTGTGTGTCTTCCGAATACCTTCCGAATGCTAGCGGAGCCTCCAAGGCCTCAGCCGTCTGTTTCTAGCCTCGCCTCCGCTCTCACGGACTTCAGCCAAAACTACGCTTTCTCTGGCACCTCGCATGTGCCTCACTTTGTTTCTTCTGTAGGGAGAGAAAGTTACTCAGATCCCGGCGTGAAGACATTGTAATTGCTCTTTAAGTGCCAGCTCGAATGCCTTTCCCAATCTCTGCTGTGAGAATCAGTCTTCCCTTCCCGTGAACGCCAACTCAGGTGTTGGAAGTAGGTTTCGTCTCAGAACGGAATCTGGTTGATGAGCGACAGCTGCCTGGAGAGGAGTCTTGAGAAGGATTCTGAGGCTGTGTCGAGGCCCAGAGGCAAGACTGTCATGTTCATTAGCAACGTCTTCGTAGAGCATGAAGAATAATGAAGACGTTAATGTTGTTTAGATGATTTCTCTGATCTACTTTTGTCTTCTCTTACGTAATGCAGCGTCGCTTATACCAATTCCTAAGTTCTTTAAAGGAATAAGTTGTATCCTGCTGAATTATATACCCAGTACCTTGAATTCACCTGCAAAATGTTCTGTGATCATTAGACAGTCTAAAAATGTTTGTTAAATAAATCCCTCGATGCCTGCACATGCTGTGCAGTTATACAAGATTGAAGAGCTGGGGGCCAGAACTGGTGAATATTTTAGATGAGGTCTGACCAGCCAAGGTGAAACTCAAGAATCCCATCTCTGTGGTCTTGCACTCCGTATTTCTATCATTACCTCCTAAGGACGCGTCTAATCTCGCAGTGGCCACATTGCACTGTTGTCTCATGGATTTGATGGACACCTGAAACTCTTCATCATTGAAAAACATCTTATTTCACCTTGGCTTAGTTAAACCTCTTTCTGTTGGTCAGAAAATCTAGCCCTATCTGTCCTGCTCATAAAAGGGAAATTATATAATGTAGCCCCTGAGAGATTAAACCTGTGCTTATGATGTAATGACAGAAGTATGGCGTGTAGGACCACAAAGATGAGATTCTCGATATTTATCTTGGCTGGTCAGACCTCATCTAAAATATTTGCCAATTCTGGTTGTGTCACCAGACTAATGTAAGCTATTCAGAGGAGAGAAAGGGAGATAAGGTAGTTTCTGAAAACCATGTCCTAAGTAAATAATTGAAGCACTTCAGGTGTATATCTGGACGAACAGAAATGGGAGAAATTATAATTTTATAGTCACATGTACAATGTTTTAATTATCTGAATGGCTAGGGCATTTTTGAAGACCACCAAATCAATAACGCCTTCCCATTGAACGTGGTTCGAGCCCGTCTTTGGCTTTTGACTTTGGCTAAGGGACTTAAAATCTGCCAACTTGCTTTGCTGGCCTGTAAAAGTAAGCCTAAAACTAGAGTTCATCTATGCTACTTGAAAGTTCATTCTGTTACAGGTAACACTGGAGCATTGGATGTTGTCCGTTCGTCCAGAGTGCCTGGTACCATTTATCACCACAGGTAACCGTGCAGAAGGGGCTCTCATGTGGGCACAGAACCCTTAGCAAAGCTATACGTAAAGGAGTAGATACTGTGATGGAAGCCAGCGGCCCCATCGGTGCGGTCTCCGGCCTAAACCATTCTGGGCTCAACTTCAACAGGAGGAGGAGAAAGCTCCTCTTCCCGAAAGCTCCCTGTAAGTCTTGGAGTCTCCTCCGATGGGACAGAGTTGAGCGTGCGGTCATCCCTGTGTCTTAGCAGTGGTCCCCGGCCGTTTTGGCACTGGCGACCAGTTTCACAGAAGATAGTTTTTCCGTGGCCTGGGGCGGGTTGGGGAGGGGTGAGGGGCTTGGCTGTAAATGCAGCTGAAGCTTTGCTCTCTCACCTGCCGCTCGCCTCCTGCTGTGTGGCCATTCTCAACAGGCCACACGCCGGAACCGGTCCCCGGCCTGGGCGTTGGGGACCGCAGTCTGAGAGGATTCAGCGAGCTGCTGGACCAGCCTGGGTCACAGGCCCTGGTGTTGGCATTGGGTTGGGGACCGTATGTATTGAGCAGGAGAGAAGGCACTTCCCTCAAAAGATCCCACCACCAAAAGCATGGGGAAGATGCTAGACAGACCCAAAGTAATAAGTGTTCTCTGTAACACAATTATCTTTTAAATCCCCTAAAGAAAGAGATTATTGCTAATGAATTTTTTAACACCCATCCACCTTTTACAAGTGACACGATACATGCTCAAGAACTGGTTGTGTTGATTGAATGAGGACATGAACCAATGTCAGCGACACGAGTGAATTTGAAATGGCTTAATGTTGAAAGTATATTTTGTCTCTCATTTGATGAATCATAAAATAAGACCCAAGTGACTTAATAGTGTCAGCTTTATTTACATGGAGGAAAACAGAAATATTAACAATGGAATGTGGCATTAGAAGGACAGTTTTTGCTCTGTGGTACTGGTGAGGGGAAACGATACACCTTAAGTGCCAAAGAAGCGGAACCTTTTCTTCTAGGACAAACAAAATGGAAACAGCTTGATTGACAACCTAGCAACGTTAATGACTCCGTGAAGGTTGAGGACTGCTCTTAATCCGAGCGTCCAGAGCAGTTCTCTCACAGGAGTGAACGCTGTCTATTCCGAAGCCAAAGACTTTCAGTGGCCTTGGTTAGAGCGATTGTTTTCTATCAGTCACGTGGCAGCTTTCAGCAGCAATTTCAACTTCTATATGAAATCTCAGTCCCCTCCAACCCGAATCCCATCCTCCGCCTGCACTGGGGGAACTTTATCTGGCACCATCACTGCATCTGCTGCCTCAGGTGCCCATGTCCCCAGCCTGTCACTGCTTCCGTGCACTCTGGCCCGACTTCCAACGGCCGCCCCTGCGTCTCTGCCCAGGGCCGTCTCGTGGCCTGGCAAGGACGCCTGGCAGGCTGGGAGGGCCAGGCAGTGAACGCCTCCGGGCGCGTCCCTCAGCCAGTGACTAATTAAAATTGGTGGACAGAGCCTCCAGATGGCCCTCACGCGCCCCTGGCGGGATGACTTGGAGACGTGTTCTACGCCATGTTCCAAAGACCCATCAGGATTAGGTTCTGGTTGCCGTTGTCGTGACTTGCTCGACTACATGCCTTCTTGGTTTTCTCTCCTTCCCTGCTTTATCCCCCTCTCCTTTCAGTGTTGCCCAAGATTACCTCCCACATAAGCTGCACATTCCAGTCTTGTCTCAGGGGCCGCTTTATGGGGAATCCAAACTGTGCCCGTGGTTTTCAAGGAAGAAAAGTGGTTTTCAGTCCTTAGAGAAGGGGGCAATGGAGATCCTTGAATCCCACAGGCGGGGACCGGGGACGCGCGCAGTACGAGCTGGGTGAGCAGCGGTGGCCGCTGTCAAGGCGCGCTTTCTCTCTGAGGCCTGACGTGGCTTTGATGGTGTGCTGAGCACAGAGAAAACACTGACGACATCTAAAGCCGTGGTCCGTGACCTCCGGGCCGCGGCCCGGTGCTAGTCCACGGTCTGTTAGGAAATGGACCACGCGTCTCTGCTGAGCTCTGCAACCCACCACCCACGGCACCCTCCATCCCCCTGGTCCATGGAAAAGTTTTCTTCTGTGAAGCTGGTCCCTGGTGCTAGAAAGGTTGGGGACTGCTGTTCTAAAGCACGAGAACCGGAAGCAACCACAGTCAGTCAACGCCTTTGGCAGATATTCCCAGGGAGGAGTGCGGCCCAGGGAGGAGTGCGGCCATGGTATCTCAAAGCTGCGGTGTGAATTGAGGCACCCCAGCTCTGGAGACCTGGCTGGGACCTAGGAGTTGGCACAGTTCTTCTGTAAAGGGCCAGATAATCAATGTTTTAGGCCTCTAGGACCGTGAGTTCTTTGCTGCAATTCTCAGCTGTGCCTATGTGGGCAATACCTAACAAATGAGCATATTTGTGTTCCAATAAATCTTTATTTATAAAAACAGAGGCAGGCTAGAGTTGGTCTCAGGCTGCAGTTTGCTAACCCCCTGTCCTAACACCACTTAACATTTTGCTATAAAAAATTTGTTTTTGGCTAGGGGAGCCTGGTCATGTGGTTTCGGTGTGGACCTTGTGACAACCCATGCCTAGCATGAATTCTTTGCAGTGGACTATGGGGAAGAGGCTGGGAAGAGGAGGGGATTAGGGAATAGTGTAGGAGGCGTGAAGGAAGTAGAAGGAAGAAGCAGGGATGGGAACTGCAAATTTTAAGCACTCAAGATGGAGGTGGGAGACAGAAGCACTAAATTCCGACCAATATTGTAGGGCAGCTATAAGTAGAAGGAACAGGTTTAAAAAATGCCATAAAATTCAACTTTATAGGATTTGGGCTTTATAGCATATGTTGTAGCAGCCACATTGAATAAATGTATGTTTTTCATTATATTTTTATTACACATTTAAAGTGCATTAAGGCACAAACAGCTATCAAAGAAGAAAAAAAGTAGAGAAACTTTGGCTTCACAAGTAATCACGTCAGTTTTAAGGAAGGCTGTATTTTATGAAGACAGAGAAAGATGCATGACTGTTGTCCTTCCTAGCTTTATACTAATTCGTTCCGCCTTAGGCAGTGATATTAATAGATGTTTTGCTGCATTTGTCTCCTGTTGAAGGAGCAATCCGCCCCCTCCCCCCCTTTAAAAAAAAGATGTTTATCCATTTGCCTTTAAGTCGCAGGTACTTGGTTGGCATTCCCAGTCTGCAAAAAGTCTGCTTTGTTGGGGTTTGAGAAAACAGAAACCATTTCAAGGAATTGTAGCTTGAGATTATTTCTAGCTCAGAGAAGCAGTGTGCTGGCCCCGTGGCGTCGGACCGTGTCTTGCTGCCTGATCTCGGGGAACAGGCAGAGCTGGACGGAACAGCACTGGGGACAGCAAGGTTGCCGTGCCCTGTCGGGGCTCTGAGTCACACACATGCACTGGAGCCTGAACCGCGGTCCGCGCTCTGCCTCTGAGACAAGCCCGAAGCCAAAGCCCCTTTTTCTTGGCGCTGACGCACTGTCTGCCGGCCACGCCGGCCTCTGTGGCCGCCTGTGCTCAGAGGCGGGCCTTTTCCCGATTTGCGCCTCCCACGCGGGGTGAAGACGCGGGCCTTGCAGGCGGGCTCGCCATCGCGGTTGTCATCCCGCTGATTGCGAGTGGCACCACGATTTTAGGAACGGCTCAGAGAGACAAGATGCTGCCGGTCAAACCCCGACGTGGGCCATTCACTTGATCGCGAGCTACCTTCTGGTTTCGAAGATGTGAAAAATGGACACGATCCGGTGCGGTCCTTTGTCTGCCGCGAGTGTGCCCCTTTCTTTGGTAAACATGACGGGGCCGGGTGGACCGGCTGCTGCCGCCCCGGGAGGCCGAGGCGGGCAAGACGTAGGAAGGAGGACCCGCTGGGTTCCCTGTGTTTCCTGGGGTAAACAGCATGGCCAACCTCTCTGTCCTCCCTCAGTGTTTCTGACCTGGGGGGCGGGTTTGCCCCCAGGGGGCATTTGTTTCTGTCTGGAGAGGTTTGGGGTGGTTACAGCTGGGGCGAGGGGCGTGACTGGTGTTTGGTGGGTGGGGGCCAAGAATGCTGCTGAACATCCCATAATGCCCAGGACAGACAGCCCGGACAATAAGGAATGACCCGGGCCCAAATGTCGATGGTGGTCAGGATCGAGAATCCCTGATGTGGCAGGGCTGTGAGAACCCAGACACTGGGCTCAAGCGGACCCGGGTTCGAATCCCAGCCTTCTGTGGAACCGGCCGTGTGGCCTTGGGTTAATGAATCTGGCAAGTCTCAGTTTCCTTCTCTGTAAAGTGGAGACCACAGTTTCTGTTGTCCTTCAGAGGGTCTCTGAGGGCACTGAATCGGAGGATGAAGGAAAAGGTTGTACAGACAGCACAACAACAAAATCGAAATCCAAACGCAGCTACAGGTACTTTTGTCTATACTAACTAAACACCCAGGGCAGCTCTGAAGTCGGGATCATTATTTTCCCTGTTTTGCAGATGAGAAAACTGAGAAAACATAAATAACTTGCCCCAGGTCATTCATAAGTGGCGAAACCGGGACTGGAATCTAGAGCTCGTGTCCCTGACCAGCCCAGTCCACCTCGCACCGCGTGAGGATTTAGGCAAAGGAGGCTGCTAACAGCGTGGCTGTGACTTAATAGTTCAGCCCACGGCCCTTCTTACAGTGGCGACTTGGCAAGTTTCTCTTCCAGAGCACAGCTGACCTGCAGTTGCCTTGGTGTCTGGTCCCTCCAAGGGACTCTCTCTTTACTGCACTGCCCTTGTCAAGGAGCCAGAATGGAAACCGGTGAGGGGGGCAGGGGACAGCCCAGGCACCGCCACCCTCTGAGTGACTTCGAAGGTCTCCGTTGACTCCTTACTTTGCTCTGTCATGGCGTACTGCATCAGTAGCTCTCGGTTCTCAGCTAACGATAGACACCTGAGCACTTGGCAGGTGAGCACCAGGTCCTGGAGTGACCTGGAGCAGCCCATCGGGGGGAGGGATGGGGGAGGTTGTCAGACAGGCCTCAGGGAGGTGGGAATCCTGAGGGGGCCTGAGAGGGTTTCTCCCAGGCGGTGGCGCTGACGGACTTATGCATATGCGGATGGGCCTGGAAGCAGAGAGAAGCCCCCCAAGACCTGTGCTGCAAAAGTTCTGGGTGAACAGGCGCCCTTCCCCGGGCCCAGGATGGAGACGGAGCACAGAGCAAAAGTAGTCTATTCACTGTACTTCTTAGAGTTTGCCTGTTGCTATTGCTCTGTCTTCAAGCTCACTAATGTTTTCTTCTGTAAAGTCTGACCTGCCATTATTAATCTCAGCCAGTGCAATTTCTCTCATCTGAGAAATTAATAGTTTTTAGGACCATATGGAATAAAGTTATAATAACTCTATTAATGTTTTTATTTGATGATTCTAACATCGTTTCAGTTCTGGGTTGGTTTTGAGTAATTAATGTTTCTCCTCCTTATAGTTTATATTTTTATGCTTTCTACATAGTTTTGGTAATTACCTAGAATCTGGTAATTTTTCACTAGATCCCACAGATTGTGAATTTTATTTTGTTGGGTCCTAGGTGATTTTGTATTCTTACATATTTGACCTTTGCTCTAGTTAAGTTACTTGGGAGAAGTTTGGATGCTGTTTGTGCATGTTTGCATTTTTTTTTTTTAAGATTTATTAGTCAGTAGACTTTCTCAAGGAAGAACTCTGGGGCAATGTTAGGGCTCACCTTGTTTATTTACATTTCTTTCAGGTGTCTCTGTCTTTCCTTGCCTGTTGTCCAGTGTTTTGAAGCTTGTTGGTTCATATTTTTTTGTCCGTTTCAGGCAGAAGCTTAAGCCTGGTTGCCGTTACGCTAGCTGGGCTGGCATCAGAACTGTGGTCCAGCTTCCAGGTCGTTTTTACTCTTATCCCTCTGTGTTACCACTGTTACCTCTACTTAGAGATGAAGAAATCAAATTTTAGAGACATTACATCATAAAAAGGCAAAACTAGTTTCAGATGCTAGGTTTTTTCTTTAGAGCAAGCACAAATAATCAGGAAAGAGCATTTACAAAGGAGAAATAGGAAATAAGGCCCGTTGTTGGTGACCTGTTACTTATCCGTCTTCTTCGTGAAGCTAAAACTCCTGACGGAAGAAAGTGATGCCCGTCTTCCTTCCAGAGCACCGCTTCTTCCCTTTATTATTTTTTCAAACCATTCATTTCTGCCTAAAATCGATGTCTATAGATTTTGACCTCCTTGGGGACTAACCGGCAACAGATTAAGTGTCATCTCATTCAGCAGTGAGAAGTAAAGCAGGCATTATCCTGCTTTCCTGTCGGATAATTCCGTCCTGTAGGAATTATCCGGAAAAACGAAAATGGCTTTCCAGTGTTCCCTGGGCGGTGCTGCCTCAGAGCCGCCGCTGTTTCGGGCTGGGTCCGGGGGCGCCAGGAGCTGGAGGCGGGAGGCGCGGGAGCCCGAGTCCGGCCAGCCCGCAACTTGCGGAGGCCCCGTCGCTGCACCTCCGCCATCTTGCCATAAAGCGGAGACGGAAATTCCCAGCCCTCCCTTCCCCCGCGTCGCTGGGAAAGCCCAACTCCATCCTAGATGTGGGCTTGCTAGAAAACGGTTAGGCATTGACTCTAAGAATGTTATTATTTAAAATTCTGCTCTTCGATGCGCCAGGTGTAAGTGTCATTTCCCCTCTAGGAAGAAAGCTTTGTGTGAGGACGCCGGGCTCAGGGCGAGTTTGTTGGAGGAAAGGACTGGGGTGTCGCAGGAGGCCCGCAGGCTTGGTGGCTGGACTGAAATAGGCTCTGCAGCTGGACATGCTTGCCTATTCGCGTCCTGTTTCATTTCAAAGCTCATCATTTGAGCCCGCCCTTCTTAGCAATAATCACAAGGGAGTCTCGAGCCCAACCCTAGTCACGCTAGACTGTTTCCCCTGGCTGTGCACTTTCGTGCCTGGGCTCTGCTTCTGTGCCTGAGATGCCTGTTCCCAACTCTGTGCCCCTCAAGGCCTGGCCCAGTTATCTTCTGGGAAGGCTGCCTACCCGATTCAACTGTTCTTCTATCTATGCATCTCCTGAGCTCTGCACCGTTGATAAAGATCTTACCATATTGTAGGCACATTACTATTTTACATGTCTAGCTATCCTCCTGTATTTTAAGTCTCTCAAAAGGTGACTTAATTTGATTTAATTCATCTTAATATCTCAAACCTTCAAACACTTAAAACATTGGAAACACTTTCATAGTTTTATTTACTTATTATTATTTTTTTTTAAGAAAAACCTGTATGGTAACTTATGCCATTTCAAAGAAGTTTAAAACAGTTGAAAAGGGAATAAATTGAAGTAGAAGTCCCCAGTTCCTCACACTCTTCCACTCTGTTACTCTCGGGTTTTACCTCTGTCATTGGTCGGGGAGCAGCAGGACCCCGTAAATATCTATACACGTGGGTATGCTGTATAGACGCGGACGTTCTACTTACTTTAAAAGATTAAGCAAGGTCGTGGTGTACTCGTCACTCCACAACTTACTTTCTCTGCTGAATATATTTGGTATTTTAGTTTAACATTCCATTTTAAATGCCTTAGTGTTTTTTTTTTTTTTTTTTTTTTTTTTACCAGTTTTCCTATTGACAGTCACATTTTCGGGTTTTTACTATTAAGTACAAGCTTGCAGAAAGTCTCCTTTGAAACTTTCGATCTGCTTTCCAAAACATTTGGAAATGTTGCTTTCTAAGTGACTTTGAAATGTTTGATTTATTCCCGCTCCTTCTTCACCAAGATAACAAGAACTTTAAATTTCAAAATCACAAGTTTGAAAACAGTTGGCTTTCACAACTGTTTCCAAATAAATTTTTCCCTGTTTTAAATCCAAACATCTTAAGGCACAATTTCAAAACATTTTAGATATTAAACTAGTTTATTTTCTAAGCTTGCTGATGAGTTGAAATTTAAGTTTTTTTTTTAAAATTTTCAAACAATTTGAAATGTTCCGAAATAACTTCTAAATATTTCGAGGCACTTGAAAACACGTCAGGCTTTTAAAGTCATTTATAAAACATTTAAATAAAAGTGACTAGAAAGTAAAAAGCACACAGATTTTATCTTCCAAGGCTAACATATTTTAGAATATGTTAGCTCTTTTTCGCCAAAGGAATCTAGACTATTTCTTATCGTCATACCATTTTCACTGCTTTTCTCCTATCTGGAATTGAATTCCCTTTTTTTTCTTCATTCAGTGAAGAAATCCTCCCGAGTGCCTACTGTGTGCTAGCCGGTGTTCCAGGTGCTGAGAACACAACGGTGAATAAGACCAAAAGGACTGCTCTCGTGGAGCTTCTATTCGGGGGGGGGGGGGGGGAGATAAAAAATTTCACAAGTGGATTAAGAAAAATACAGAAGATAGTGACAAATTCTAGGGAGGAGAAAACATCAGGCCAGGAGAAAAGTGTAGGAAGCGTTGGGGGCAGGGTCTGTAGAAACATAGCCTCTGGGCAGAGGTAGATATTTGGGGAAAGACTTCCCAGGGTGAGAAAGAGCAAGCGTGAGGTTCTGAGGCCCAGATGTGGGTGTCTTTTAAGGAAAATGGGAGTCTGCTGGAGGGTTGAAGTTGGTCTGAATGATCTGGCTTACGTTTTGACAGCATCGCCTGGCTGCTGTGTTGGGACGGACGTGCAGGTGGCCGAGAGTGGAAGCACAGGGCTCGTTGAGGACATGGAGCAGCAATGCAGGGGAGACGGGGGAGGAGCCACAGAGGCGGGGAGTGGAGGTTGGATTCTAGCTCAAATGAAGAAATCATGGAGACGATTTGCTGGAGGGCTTAGTTAGGAGTCATGAGCAAAAGAGAGTCAAGGATTTTGACCAAAGCCACTATAAATGGGTGGCTTTGCCTTGGAGGGTGTCGTGATAATAGTGTCATGAGGAAGACTGCAGGAGAAGTGGGTTTGGAAGGAGACGTCAGAAATTGGTTTGGGGCATTCTGTATCTGAGGTGGCTGTAGATCTCCAAGTGGGCAGCTGGACGTACAACTCTGAGCTCAGAAGCAAGGCTGGGGCTGAGGATGCCAGTTTGGGAGACAGCGGATTATTATAGACTGTATTTGCAGCCACGAGGCTGGACAAGATCCCCCAGCGTGTTACTATGCAGGAAAAGAGATGCAGGGCCCGTGCTCTGGGAAACAGCAACACTTGAACTTTGGAGGATCAGGAGCTACCAGCTAAGGAGGCTGAGATGGCCCAGAGAGACACCGTGCTGTGTCCCATCAGCCAGGCGAGGAGGCACTGCAGGAAGCTGGGACTACAGGCATGTGCCACCATGCTAATTTGTTTTCTAGATATGTTAGTTAGCCAGTTGAATTTCTTTCTATTTATAGTAGAGATGGGGTCTCACTGTTGCTCAGGCTGGTTTTGAACTCCTGACCTAGAGCAATCCGCCTGCCTTGACCTCGCAGAGACTTAGGTTTACAGGCGTGAGCCACCGCGCCCGGTCATTAATCGGCATGTGTGTCTTTGCCAGCAGCCAGCGACTCTGCTGCGTCTTCCTGTGGCTCACAGCTAGCAGCGCAGCGTCCGGTTAAGTAGGAGCCGGGTAACTGCAGAGTGGAAATTGTCTGAAAATAAGCGCTTCCCACGTCAAAGGCAGTACTTGCAGAAGTCAGCCGTCGTGCAAGAGTCCCGACTTGATTTAGGACTTTCACAGAGGGACGTGTTCCCAGAAGGCAGCACAAGGCTCCTCCCCACTGTTCAGGCAGTGGGCCTTCTGCCACCAGGTGGGCGTCGCGGCGTGCCGGAGGATCTGGAGCAAGCAGACGCTTGAATACTCTTAATCGTTAGACCCCAGCAACGCCAGCAACCACCTTGTGGTTTGTGAAAGGCCAGCGGAATCCATCAGCATGGCTTTGCATGGCTGCGAAACATTTTGTACAAGCGATAAATCACTCTGTAAACATTGACAAACTACCTATTCTGTATTCAGAATGGGGAGCCGTGCTGCGGAGAGTTGAAAGCGCCAATTCTTGGATCCAGCAAGAGGTCACTACCGGGCGTGGTGCCGGGGCGACAGGGGTGTGCGCCTGCGAACGTCTCCCGTTTCTCTCCAGTGGGAGATAATGCCATCGGTCATCAGACTCCAGACTGCTCGTCCTGCATGTGGCCTCTGACATCCTTCTCTAGGAAGCCGTTGACAGTTGGAATTCACACGAGATGACGGCTGTCTGCCACCCACATTTTGGATTTCCTGACATTGGTACAATGAGGCCATTGGAGCAAAATGGGGCACAGTCGTGAGAAATGGAGAGGGCCTCTCTCTCATGTGGATAGAACGCTGGGAGTAAGACAGAAGCACTAGTTCAGGTGCCTGTTCCGCTAGTGGGCGAGTGGCTTGGGGAAGTCACTTCAGCTTCTGGACACTTTTGGGTGGCTCCTGTGCACACAGAGTATATTTACAGCAGCAGCTTCTTCAGGAGGTTGGGGTAGAGTTAGAGGTTAATATTTCTCCTCCCAAAAGCTCCTGCTACTAAACCTCTATGGAATATTTATTTATTCATTTATTTTTGAGATAGGGTCTTGCTCTGTCTCCCTGGGCTGGAGTGCAGTGGCTGGGCTCCCAAGGGATCCTCCTGCCTCAGCCTCCGAAGTAGCTAGAACAACAGGTGCATGCCACTATGCCCAGTTAATTTTTCTGTTTTTTTATAGAGACAGAGTCTCGCTCTTGTTCAGGCTGGGTCTTGAACTCCTGGCCTCAAGTGATCCTCCCACCTTGGCCTCCCAAAGTGCTAGGATTACAGGGGTGAGGCACTGCACCTGTCCTTTGAATACTTACTCTGTGCCATGCATTCTGCTGAGGGACTTTATGTGCATCAAGCAATTTATATGTCTTCCTAATATCCCTGTGTGGTAGGTCCTATTGATATCCTCATTTGATAGAGGAAGAAACTAGGCACAGAGAGATGAAGTAATTTGCCCAAAGTCCTACAGCAAGTGAGTGTCTAAGTGCACCCTAACCCGGGCTCTCTGACCTCTAAGTGATTCCGAAGTCCACTCACTGTGTTGCTTCACTGTGCTGGAGTCATGTGGTTTTCAAACTTTTAAAAGAAAAGCAATGTTGCTCTGGTTGAGGCCAGGGACCAGGAGCCTAAGACTCTGGGGTCTCTCACATGCTCCTCCACGCCCTAAACTTCCTATGAAAGGTCTCTGTGGAACCCAAGGAATCCAAGAAACAGCCTGAGAACCCCAGGGCTGGGAGACCTCGCTGGCTTCTCAGCTTCCACGGAATCTTTGCATGTGAGGAATAAAGACAGCAGCATACACTGTCGGCGCTCGTTCCTCAGCCCCAGGGGGACCACTTAAATCGCAGATGATGCCAACTTGAGTCCTGGCTTCACAAAACATCCAATTAGGAAGTGATTCTTCCAGGCTGCTCTGGAAGCCGCCAAGGCTGTGGTTTGTTAAATTGCTCAGTGTCTCCACTCTGTGGGCCCAGGGGCGGGCGGCATGCCTCTCTGGCCTCTGTGTTGAGGCTTCTCTCGAGCAGTGGTGTGCTTTAGCCTATGGACGCCGAATCTCGTAACACGCTGACTTCCTTGACGTACCGACTTCTAGAAAACTCAGAGCCAAACTAGTGGCACAGTCAAAGGGAGTTTACTGAATTTGCTCATGGCTCCAAATCGTTTTCTTTTTCTTATTTTCCTTTTGTCTCCATTTTTCTTCCTTTTAATTTATTTTTCTGTGGCGTGTACATTTTTGGAATAGAGTAGCTTATTCATGGAGAAAAATTACTCTCTTTTAAGAAAGAATTCTCTGCAAATGACTGTATTCATACTGGGGTCCATTAATTAGCTCAATGTCTTGGATGAATGTGTTTTTCATCACTTTTCATAGTACTGTAAAGTTCCTCACAAAAGGTAGAACCCAGTCTTGCTAGAGATGAAAGGCAATAAGGTCATATTCAGCCACTTCTGAGCTGTTATACTGTAGATAGGACAAAGTGGAATACATTAAACTATCATTTCCCAGTGGCTTTACTGCCCCTGAAGTAAAGCCACTGGGAAATGATAGTTTAAAGGCATCAACTTGGTGAAACTTTACCAGGAGGTATTCGGGAAAGATCCCTTGTGTTGAGTGGTTTATCTGGAGGAGTTACTTGATGTATAATTTAACTAGATCACGTCTTTTATACTACACGGTGTAGGACTACAGTCTTGGCTGGTTTCCCACGTCTGTTTTTCCTTGTCCTGCAGCAATAGAACTGCTAATTTTAGTGAAGGACATGGCTGTCCACAGTGAAGGTGTTTGACAGCCTCCCTTGCAGCTAGGTATGACCACATGGCTCAGATCTAGCCAGCGGGCAGGATATAAGCAGAAAGGGACTGCACAATTCCGCAGGCGTCTTTACAGGGGAAGGGTATGTCCTTCCCTTTTGCCTTTTCTCCTTCCTGCTGGCGAGAGCAGGCAAAGAACGGCCGAGGCTCCAGCAGCCGTCCCGGACCTCGCAGAAGAGGCCACGTTCCTGCCACAACACAGGGGAAAGCTAGGAAGTGACAGAGACCCTTGGGATTGTAGAGATGTCATTCATGTTGGCTCTGGACTGCCCGTTTCCAGAAATCCATTTCCAGAAATTTTATGGGAGAAAAAAACAAAACCTCAGTTCAAAGCTGTTCTTCATTTGGGTTTGAGGTCACATGCAGTGAAACTTAATTAAAACTAATATATCTGGATTTTATGGAGCCACTGAGGTCTAAGAGAATTCAGAACAAATATAGGTGTTTATTTCTTAAGCCCTAAAACTAGATACAGTCAGAATGAGAACTGTGTCTGTGCTTCAAAATGAAATTTCTTTTATTGTTTTTATTAGAAAGCAAATACATGCTCATTTTATTGTATGTATGTATGTATTTATTTTGAGACAGAGTCTCACTCTGTTGCCCAGGCTAGAGTGCTGTGGCGTCAGCCTAGCTCACAGCAACCTCAGACTCCTGGGCTCAAGCGATCCTCCTGCCTCAGCCTCCCGAGTAGCTGGGACTACAGGCATGTGCCACCATGCCCGGCTCATTTTTTCTATATATATATTTTTAGTTGGCCAATTCATTTCTTCTATTTTTAGTAGAGACGGGGTCTAAGGAGCAAACAAAAAACGAAATGACGATACAGCCGTCATTCCACACACCTAGAAATGGTCTGTTAATACAATAGCACGTTGACTTCCAAATAGTACATGCACTCCGAAGCTTGGGAATGACTACCCTTGGGAAGGTGAGGTGCCGTCACCAGATGGAGAAGCGCCCCTATGTAGGCAACAAAGAGAGATGCCATCACAATTAAAATTTTTTACACTAGAATTTTGTAGTGGAAATGTAAAATTCATTTATATTTCACTTATTTTGCATTCATATTAATATCTTTCTTTTTTTTTTGAGACAGAGTCTCACTCTGTTGTCCAGGCTAGAGTGAGTGCCGTGGCGTCAGCCTAGCTCACAGCAACCTCAGACTCCTGGGCTCAAGCGATCCTCCTGCCTCAGCCTCCCGAGTAGCTGGGACTACAGGCATGCGCCACCATGCCCGGCTAATTTTTTATATATATATTAGTTGGCCAATTAATTTCTTTCTATTTATAGTAGAGATGGGGGTCTCAGTCTTGCTCAGGCTGGTTTCGAACTCCTGACCTCGAGCAGTTCACTTGCCTTGGCCTCCCAGAGTGCTAGGATGACAGGCTTGAGCCACCGCGCCCGGCCTCATTCATCTGAATATCTTGTCTGTGCCATAGACTGCAGGCGTCCTGGGGGCCGACGGGTGCACAGTGCCTCGCGTGGCAGGTGTGCTGATGGCATCCGTGCACCCCTCTCTCTGTCCTCTCCCCTTCTCCAGTCTTCTGTCTGCCTCCAAGGCCTGAGCCCGAGCGTTTCATCAGTAGTCTCCTGTATCCGCTGGATCCCGTCTGGGTTTGGCCAATGGACAGGGCTGGAGGAAAAAGGAAAGGAGGGAGTTTGAAGATCTTGGAAGTCAAGATCAAGCTCTTTGTTCCCTCGGCCCCTCCCGTGAGCTGCTGAGCTCTCTTCAGACCAGCCGTGCAGCCCTCCCCGCCGCGGCCGGGGCTCCTTTCTGAGCTTCACGTTGGGCTCTCCGTCCCGGGTCTGGGCGCCACTCCCTGCTTTGGTCCCTCTTGCCTGGGGGCCGTAACAGCTTTGTTGCTGGGGCCCTCAGGGCCCCCCACCACCCCTGGTGAATGCCCCGCCCTACGCCTTTGTCCATCGCCCCTTTGTGAAACCCTTCAGTGGGCATTTACATTGAGTGCGTGTCTGTTTTCTGCTGAGACACTGATTGGTGGAATCAACAACTAACAAATACGTGTTTGTGCAATCAGTACATTTTGAAAAAATAATATATATGTGTGTATGTATGTATGTGTGTGTATGTATGTATGTGTGTGTATATATATATATATATTTGGAGACAGAGTCTCACTCTGTTGCCCAGGCTAGAGTGAGTGCCATGGCATCAACCTCACTCACAGCAACCTCCAACTCCTAGGCTCAAGCGATCCTCCTGCCTCAGCCTCCCAAGTGGCTGGGACTACAGGCATGCGCTACCATGCCCAACTAATTTATTTATATATGTGTGTATATATATATATATATATATATATATATATATATATACATTTTTTAGTTGTCCAGCTAAATTCTTTCTATTTTTTCAGTAGAGACGGCGGGGGGGGGGGGCGGGTCTCACTCTTGCTCAGGCTGGTTTTGAACTCCTGAGCTCAAACGATCCACCCGCCTCGGCTTCCCAGAGTGCTCACAGGCGTGAGCCACCATGCCCGGGCCTGAAAAATATTTTTGTTTTTGAAAACAAGGTATACTTGTACTTTCTATCATGTAGAATCCTTTGGTAGAATTCTTTTAGGGTGGATAAATTAAACTTGTTTTCAGCCTGGCTAAGAAATAACAGTTCTAAAATATTTGTTTATGAGAAATTGGAAGAAATATTCAATTATTCATATTATCATTTGAAACCATTACGTGGGGAGTGAGATGGGGCCTTCTCCAACTGGCATTTGTGGTGATAACGTGACTTCCTTGAGCCACACAGAATCCCAAGAAGTATGTGTATTTGTGAAGATGGGCAGTGGTTTAATTTATTTCCAAAATTAATTTTTCAAAATTATAATGACATAAATTAAAGGCTCTCTGAGCTATGTTGTAAACCAAATAAATCAGTCTTAGTCTTGACATGCGTAAATTACACCTTGGTATTTAGGAAGGGAAATGTCCCCTGGGGCCATTGGTGGGCCCTCACCCCGCGGTTTATAAATCAAGGGTACAATTTGAGAATAAAACATTTTGTATGAAATAGAACGTCCAGAGCTCCTTGTTAAATTTGCTGTACCAATTAAGTTCTCAGGTGAGAAAATGGCTCTTTTCCGGTGTTTTGTTAGCGCTGTCACCCAGCGCTCCATTTATAGGAGCGACTCTTCATGGGAGTAGCGTTAGGGTGACTGTTCACCTCCGTCTAAATGAAAAGCTTACGAGGAGGAAGCGATTCCCGTCCACTCGCTTGCATGGCGGTGGAGACTGGATCCGTGCCCGTCTACAGGGAGGAGAGAATAGGTGAGAAGAATAGCAAATGGCCATGCTGGCTGGTGGCATCGAGGTGGAGATGTCCCCGGGGGCTGCACGTCACCTGGGGCAGGTGTCTGCGTGCACCACTGGCATTGTCTTCAAGATCGTGACACCTTGTTTCCGCCCAAGCTTGAGATTCTAGTTGATCATAACTTTTGGGTAAAAATGTGATAGTTTTGTATTGCCCGCCTCAGTCTTTAAGTCAGGAAGAGGGGAGCATGAGAGAGAGAGAGAGAGAGGGTGACAGAGACAGGGCCAGGCTGCTATACATGTGACTGGCTTGAGTGTCTGTAATTATTCCAAGGAAAACAGCCGCATTGGGGAAGTGATTTCTTCTGGAATGAGGAGCATGGGTGTGGAATAAGACAGCCCTGTGTGTGTGTGTGTGTGTGTGTGTGTGTGTGTGTGTGTGTTTATTTATTTATTTATTGAGACAGAGTCTTGCTCTGTTGCCCAGGCTAGAGTGAGTGCCGTGGCATCAGCCTCGCTCACAGCAACCTCCAACTCCTGGGCTCAGGCGATCCTCCTGCCTCAGCCTCCTGAGTAGCTGGGACTATATAGGCATATATAGGCATGCGCCACCATGCTCGGCTAATTTTTTCTATGTATTTTTAGTTGGGAAACTAATTTCGTTCTATTTTTTTTTTTAGTAGAGATGGGGTCTCGCTCTTGCTCAGGCTGGTCTCGAACTCCTGACCTTGAGAGATCCGCCAGCCTCGGCCTCCCAGAGTGCTTGGATGACAGGCGTGGGCCACCGTGCCAGGGCCCAGCCCCGTGTTTAAATTGGTCTTTGACCGTGACCCACCGTGCACCCTGAGTAAACTAAAAGTCTCAGCGTGTGCACTTCCCGATGACAAGTGGCACTGCAGGTCACAGGGCTGGCGTGGGGTCAGAGGAGTGGCGTTGCTTCCTCGCTGTAGGACACGCCGGTGGACCCCAGCCAGACATCCTCGCCGGTGCTAGCACACCCACTCGGGGCTTAGTTCTTGTCTCGGGGGAGGGGACAATCCCACAGGGCACTGTTGGGGCTCTGAGTAAGACGGGGGCAGACCACACTTGCGCGGGGTTCGGCTCTGTGTCCAGTGGTTTCGGGAGGGTGCGAGGAAGCGGGGCGTCGCTCTCGGTTGGGTGTCACCGAGCAGCTCCCGCGGCAAGCCCCCACCCATGCACGTGCACCTTAATCAACCTCGTTTATGTTGATAGGAGGGCGCACGGGAGGGCGCACGGGAGGGCGCACGGGAGGGTCGGCCGCCGTAACCGAGAAAGAAGCAGTAGCCGCTCACAGCACTCAGAGGGGAGACGCCTGGCCATTTCTGTGGCCTGGGCAGTGTTCACGCTTCGTTGTGTTCAGACGCGATTACACAATCGTCTTGTTTTTTTTTTTTTTTTTTTTTTTGTTCTCAATCCATCATGGTCACGGAGGGGCCTTGTCTGGCGTTAACGTCGTGTGAAATTGTTTGCGTTCCACCAGAAAACATCCAGGTCTGGCTGGGGATGCCCGGCCGGCTCCTGGGTGTCGGGGGCTGCTTCTCTCTTTCTCAAGCATCGCACAAGAGTGGGATGCTCCACGCTTGGAAATGAACGGACACAGGATTGGTGCTTGTGTGTGTGTGTGCGTGTGTGTGTGCGTGTGTGTGTGTGTGTGCGTGTGTGTGTGTGCGTGTGTGTGTGTGCGTGTGTGTGTGTGTGTGTGCGCGTGTGTGTGTGTGTGCGTGTGCGTGTGTGTGTGTGTGTGTGTGCGCGCGTGCCAGCCTCAGCAGTGCGTGTGGCCACCTTCGCTGGTAAAAGCACATCCTGTAATGGATTGAGGCATTGATGTGACTTAGCAGGCATGCTGGACATTCCGGCGTCCTCACTGGACACTTCCCTTCCTCAGGGAAACTGCCCACCCATGCCTGTGCCGAGCAGAGTCCGTGTTTTGTGCTAGGAGGATCTTTCCCCTCTCATTCACCACCGCTGAATGCACCAGAGCCCTGGGAAGCTGGGCCCTGACCCAGAAGCAGCCAGGCCACAGGCTGGACAGTGACCTATGACCCCCTGGGTCCTGCTTGAAGTGTTGGCCTGGACCAACCAGGTCGCTCTCTCCAAATTGGGAGACCAAGAGACGGAACCAGCTAATGATGGGGAGCAAAAGACCATAACATGCACCCAGGAAAATGTGCAAACTGACAATATTAAGGTCATGAGAGAATAAAACACGAACCGCTTAGACAGGGACAGGGAGAGGCTGGGTGGACAGAGTAAAGAAAGCAACAGAATAGAGGCCCAAAAATGAGCAGAGGCTGGGTGAGAGAGTGCAGTGGCCTGTGGGGCTTTCTCACGGCCCACTGCGTCCCAGTTCTGCCCCGGACCGTCCTGTGGACTGCCATCACCACTTCCAGAAGACGTGTACGGCGGGTGTGTCAGTTTTGGGACTCCGAGGCCGTGGGGATTTCTTCCTCCTGAGCTAACTCACCCGGACCCCTGTGTTTTGCAGCACGGTGATATTGCTCGCAGGAATGGTCTAGAACGGGGGTCCTCAAACTTTCTAAACAGGAGGTCAGTTCACTGTCCCTCAGACTGTTGGAGGGCCAGACTATAGTTTTTTTTTTAAAAAAAAACTATGAACAAATTCCTACGCAGACTGCACAGATCTTATTTCGAAGTAAAAAATCAAACGGGCAAAAACACCCGCAATGCGGCCCGCGGGCCGTAGTTTGAGGACGCCTGGAGTAGATCATTGCCTAAGAGCGATTCAGGAGCTCTAGAAAGGTCCCCTCTTCCTTTTCTGCTCCTCTCTCCTCTCCTAGCTCCGCGGGCCTTTTGTTGCAAAGGTTAAATGGGTTTGCAGGTCTTAACCCTTTCCGCAGTACTTGGAGCATAGTAAGGGCTGAATGAGTGGCACCTGCAGAAAATGCGCTCGCGAGCCTTGCGCCAGCGCGCTCGTGCCAGGCCCCAGACCAGCGGGGTGGGTTGTCCTCTTCACGAGTGTGGTAACAAGGGCTATTAGATTTAGCTTAAAACAGCGACCAGAAGATACGACCAACAGAGCTAGATTGCTGTCACCTGTGCTGATAAAAATTTTAAGTCTCGCACTAGTCTAGCGTTGGCATTGGTCTAGCTGCCTGTCGTAGCCCCCCTTACAGACGCAGACGCTGCTGTGCTTTGGCGCCACGGCACAGATGTACAGCTGGGGGTGAGTAAGGTGCTCTCCTCGCAGGGAACGGCGTGAGAAGGCAGGGCGCTGGGAGGCGGGCAGGAGAGCGCCACGTCTCGGTGAGCTCTGCTGACTCCACCACGTCCCCGGGACCCGCTCTCCTCCGCAGCGGGGAACTTGCGAATGCAGGGCCCTCTCTCCACCTGGCTGCGGTGTGACTCTCCTGTGTCCACACAGACCTCAGACGTCGCCAGCAAGCTGCGCACCTGCATCCGGGAAATTGTCTCCCCTTCCCACCGTTCTGTGTCTGCAGGTGCTGAGGAGCGGGCTGGCGGTTGGAGGTTGGGGAACATTCCCCCCGTAGGGAAAGCACCCCCCCCCGTGGGCCCAGCTGAGCCTCCGGCTGAACAGAGAGGGCGGGGAAGCTTGCTGTGTGACTCTTGGCAGTGCAGCGTACAATCAGTTCTTCGGAAAGCTCGGGAAACGAGAAGCCCCAGTGCTTTCCAGAGGACTCTCAGAACGAAGCCACGGGTTCCGGGCACACGGAATCCTGTGGCTGCTCGGGAGCAAGGTGGGGCAGGGCTGGATTTGGGAGGCGGGCTGCTTGCTGGGCGCCACGTGGCCGGTTGCCCTGTCTGGTGGCCATGCCTTTGTTGGAAGCGGGGTGGGGATGTGTCTTAACAAAGGGGCTCTTTAAGAAGCTGTGCAGACGGAACGCTTCCATTTTTAAGCTTTCTAACAGTTCTGCAACTGACTCTCGGCATATTTTTAAAACCGTTAGGCTTAAGATATGTATTTTGATCAAAGTGCTTTTATCCAGTACAAAGTTTTGGGACTGGATCAAGATGGCGGACGAGAAACACCGCCAGACAGAGCGTCTCTGCAGAAAAGACTGATTCTAGCAGAAATTAGAAAAAAGAAGCAAGAAGACGAGCCTACAGCGGACGAGGGCCGGAGGGAGGGGTACCTGAGACCCCGGGAGACTCCACGGGAGGAGGCTGCGGAGGAGAACTGGAGGCTGAGACCGCCGGAGCAGCCCGGAGAGCAGCGGGAGGGGTAGGTGGATTTGCCTTTTCCCCTCCCCTGCATCTGGGACTGCTGGTGGGCTCCCCAGCGGGTAGAGAGACCTGTGGACTCTAGCCCAGAGATGGCCGCCGCCGCCAGCCAGCGGTGAGCCTGTAGCAGACGCGGCACCAGGCTCCCAACTCCCTCCCGGCACCTCCATGTGCACAGACCCGAGCCGCGCGGCAGGCGCCATATTGCCTCCTCCTCCCCTCCCCGACCCTACCCGCGGCTGCCCAGAGAGACAATACAGCCACCAGCCGGAGGCACCTCCAGGGAACAGGACCTTCCCTTTTAGGGCCCTACAGCTGACTAAGGGGAACTCAGACTGTGAGCACCCTACCCGGCAGCCCTCCCAGATGCTGCTGGCACGGTGTTCCCAGGAGAACGGTGCCGACTCAGACGCTGAGAGACATAGACCCAGCTTGGGCTCCCTGTGGGTGAATTTGGACCAGAACTCCTCTCCCTGGTGGGGATACAGTTTTAACTCTGGGACCCAGAGGTCGGACCTGCAGACCAGATCCCCTGCACCAAGGGCTAGCATTGCCCGGGGCACAGAAGGGTTATACCTGAACAGCCTACTGAGGTGTGTGTGCCTTCAGGGGCAGATCAGTGTCCTAGAGGGCAACCCTCCTCCCCAAAGGAGGCCGTACTCCCAGCCCAGGTGGCGATCCTGCACAGGGAACCTCCCCGCCTGCATCACAGTCCGGGGAGGCCCGCTGGCGTGTAGTCTGGCCTGCTGGCAGAGGCCCAGGAGTAGCTGCAGAGTTGGGGAGGGTCAAAAGAAGCAAGGCCCGCTCCAGACTGTGGGTCTCAGACAGTCCCACCCCCACACCCAGATTTTCTGGCTGAGTGGGACCATTCCAGCCCCGCCCTGACAACTTTTCCTGGAAGCAGAGAACAGAACTTTGACCCCTGCTAACAACCTTGGTGGTGCCTGAGGGCAGGCTTACCCAACCCAGCTCTGCCCAGAACAAGAGCTGGTAACAGGACACAAAAACAACAGGGTAGCCTGTTCCTCCGAGCAAGCGCCACCTACTGACAGGGACGGCATCCTGCACAGCCTTTTCACGACACCCACTGACTCATCATACAGGGAGTGGTCGAATCTCACCCACAGACACCACCTAACGGCTCAGAAACTAAACAAGGCATGTGAATACCCAAACAAAAACCTAAAGGAAAGAAACAACAACTGATCGACATGGGAAGAAATCAGCGAAGGAACTCAAGAAATATGAAGAACCAAACGGAAAACACACCCCCAAAGAGGAGTACCAGCCTCCTAGAAACGGACACCAACCCAAATCAGGCAACCAAAATGACAGAAGAGGAATTTCGTATGTGGATCATAAGAACACTCACCGAACTGCAACAACAACTCAATAACCAACACAAGGAAACCACCAAAAGCCTCCAGGACCTAGAACAAAAGTTCACTAAAGAAATAGACACAATGAAGAAAAGTTTAACCGAACTCCTGGAAATGAAGAATCAATTCAGGGAACTACAAAATACAGTGGAAAGTCTCAAGAACAGGGTAGATCAAACAGAAGAAAGAATCTCAGAGATTGAAGATAACACCCTCCAACTAAATAAAACAGTCACAGAGATAGAGCAGAAAAACAAGAGAAAAGAGCAAAGCCTACAAGAGATGTGGGATTATGTGAAGAAACCTAATCTGAGGGGCATAGGGTTACCAGAAGGGGAAGAAGACAACACTCAAGGGCTGGACAAGCTATTTGAAGATATACTAGAGGAAAATTTCCCAGGCCTTGCTCAAAATCTCAATATGCAAGTTCAAGAAGCTCAGAGGACCCCTGGGAGATTCAATGCAAACAGGAAGATGTCACGACATGCAGTCATCAGACTGACCAAAATATCAACTAAAGAGGCCCTTCAAAGAGCTGTAAGATGAAAGAAGTAAGTGACATACAAGGGAAAGCCAATTCGAATAACACCAGACTTCTCTAATGAGACTTTACAAGCAAGGAGAGACTGGGGCCCCATTCTCACTCTTCTGAAACAAAACAATGCCCAGCCTAGAATATTATTCCCTGCAAAACTAAGCTTCATAGATGAAGGAGAAATAAAGACATTCTCAGACAAGCAAAGTCTCAGAGAATTCACCAAGACAAGACCAGCCTTCCAAGAAGTACTCAAAACAGTGTTATGCACAGAACACCATAATAAAAACTCATGAATATAAAAGCAACCAAAACCGAAAGATTAAAGGCCAGATAATACAATGGCTCAAGAGAGAAATCAAAGCAACAACATCCAACCCAACAGAATGAACAGTAATCTACTTTACCTATCAGTTCTCTCAATAAATGTGAATGGCTTAAACTCTCCACTCAAGAGACATAGGCTAGCTGAATGGATAAGAAAATACAGGCCAAGTCTATTCTGTCTTCAGGAAACACATCTAACCTGCAAGGATGCATATAGACTAAAAGTAAAAGGGTGGAGATCAGTATTCCAGGCAAGTGGAAGCCAAAAGAAGGCTGGTGTGGCAGTTCTAATTTCAGACGATTTAGTTTTTATTTTTTTATTTTATTTTATTTTTTTATTTTTCTTTTGCCCATTCATGTACTTGTAGATTTAGTTTTTAAACCAACAAAAGTAGTAAAAGACAAAGAGGGTCATTATATAATGGTGAAGGGCACACTTCAACAAGAAGAGATAACAATTTTAAATATATATGCACCCAACTTAGGTGCACCCAGTTTCATAAAGCAAACCTTACTGGATCTAAGTAAATGGATTAATAGCAACTCCATAATCACCGGAGATTTCAACACCCCACTGATGGCACAAGACAGATCTTCCAAACAGAAAATTAATAAAGAAATAATGGACTTAAACAAAACCCTGGAACAGTTGGGTCTGACTGACATCTACAGGACATTCTACCCAAAATCTACTGAATATACGTTCGTCTCATCAGCTCACGGGACATTCTCTAAGATTGACCATATCCTAGGACACAAAGTAAATCTCAAGAAATTTAAAAAAATAGAAATCATACCATGTACTTTCTCAGATCACAGTGGAATAAAAGTAGAAATCAACCCTAACAGAAACTCACATTTCTACACAAAAACTTGGAAATTAAACAACCTCCTACTAAATGATTACTTCATAAATGAAGAAATCAACATGGAAATAAAAAATTCTATGAACAAAATGACAATGGAGAGACAAGTTATCAACTCCTCTGGGACACAGCTAAAGCAGTTCTGAGAGGAAAGTTTATCTCCATAAATGCCTATAACCAAAAAACAAAAAGATCACAAATAGACAATCTAACAAAACGACTCAAAGAGCTGGAAAAAGAAGAACAGACCAACCCCAAACCAAGCAGAAGAAGTGAAATCAACAAGATCAAATCAGAACTAAACGAAATTGAAAACAGGGAAGCTATTCAGGAAATTAATAAAACAAAAAGTTGGTTCTTTGAAAAAATTAACAAAATTGACACACCATTGGCTAAGCTAATGAAAAGCAGAAAAGAGAAATCTCTAATAAGCTCCATCAGGAACAAAAAAGGAGATATCACAACTGATCCCAAAGAGATACAATATATAATTTATGAATACTACAAAAATCTTTATGCACACAAGCTGGAAAATGTGGAGGAAATGGACAAATTTCTAGAAACACACAGCCTCACTAGGCTCAACCAGGAATAAATAGATTCCCTGAACAGACCAATCTGAACAGCTGAAATCGAAACAGCAATTAAAAATCTCCCTAAAAAGAAAAGTCCCGGTCCCGATGGCTTCACACCCGAATTTTACCACACGTACAAAGAAGAACTAGTACCTATCTTGCAGAAACTATTCCACATCATCGAGAAGAACGGAAACCTCCCCGACACCTATTATAAGGCGAATATTACTCTGATACCAAAACCAGGAAAGGATGCAACAAAAAAAGAAAACCACAGACCAATATCTCTAATGAATATAGATGCAAAATTTTCAACAAAATCTTAGCTAACCGAATCCAGACGCTTATCAAAAAAATAATCCATCACGACCAAGTGGGCTTCATCCCAGGGATGCAGGGATGGTTCAACATACGTAAATCTATAAATGCAATTCACCACATAAACAGAAGCAAAAACAAAGACCACATGATTCTTTCAATAGATGCAAAAAAGCTTTTGACAAAATTCAACACCCTTTCATGATATGAACACTTAATAAAATAGGCATAGAAGGGACATACCTAAAAATGATACAAGCCATATATGACAGACCCATAGCCAACATCATACTGAATGGGGAAAAATTGAAATTATTCCCACTTAGAACTGGAACCAGACAAGGCTGCCCAGTATCTCCACTTCTGTTCAACATAGTGCTGGAAGTCTTGGCTACAGCAATCAGACAGGAAAATGGAATCAAAGGTATCCCAATAGGGGCAGAAGAGATCAAACTTTCACTGTTTGCTGATGATATGATATTATGTCTAGAAAACCCCAAAGATTCAACGAAGAAACTCCTGGAACTGATCAATGAATTTAGTAAAGTCTCAGGATACAAAATCAATACACAGAAATCAGAGGCATTCATATACGCCAACAACAATCTAATTGAGAACCAAATCAAAGACTCAATTCCCTTCACAATATCAACAAAGAAATTAAAGTACCTAAGAGTATACTTAACCAAGGAGGTAAAAGACCTCTACAGGGAGAACTATGAAACACCGAGGAAGGAAATAGCAGAGGAGGTAAACAGATGGAAATCCATACCATGCTCATGGATCGGCAGACTCAACATCATCAAAATGTCTATACTACCCAAACTGATCTACAGATTCAATGCAATTCCTATTAAAATCCCATCAGCATTCTTCACAGATATAGAAAAAATAATTTTACGTTTCGTACGGAACCAAAGAAGACCCCAAATATCAAAAGCAATTCTAGGCAACAAAAACAAAATGGAAGGCATTAATATGCCAGATATCAAAGTATACTACAAAGCTGTAGTAATTAAATCAATCTGGTATTGGCACAAAAATAGGAATATTGACCAGTGGAACAGATGTGAGAATCCTGATATAAAACCATCCTCATATAGCCATCTAATCTTTGACAAAGCAGACAAAAACATACGCTGGGGAAAATAATCCCTTTTCAATAAATGGTGCTGGGAAAACTGGATAGCCACCTGTAGAAGGCTAAAACAGGACCCACTCCTTTCACCTCTCACAAAAATCAACTCACGCTGGATAACAGACTTAAACCTAAGGTATGAAACGATTAGAATTCTAGAGGAAAAAGTTGGAAACACTCTCCTAGACATTGGCCTAGGCAAAGAGTTTATGAAGAAGTTCCCAAAGGCAATCACAGCAGCAACAAAAATAAATAAATGGGACATGATCAAACTACAAAGCTTCTGCACAGCCAAAGAAACAGTCATGAAAGTAAACAACTTACAGAATGGGAGAAAATTTTTGCATCCTATGCATCCGATAAGGGTCTGATTACTAGAATATACTTAGAACTCATGAAAATCAGCAAGAAAAAATCAAATAACCCTATTAAAAAGTGGGCAAAGCACTTGAACAGAAACTTTTCTAAAGAAGACAGAAGAATGGCCAACAAACATATGAAAAAATGCTCAACATCTCTAATCATCAGGGAAATGCAAATCAAAACCACAATGAGATATCACTTAACTCCAGTGAGAATGGCCTTTATCAAAAAGTCTCCGAGCAATAAATGCTGGCGTGGATGCGGAAAGAGAGGAACACTCCTACACTGCTGGTGGGACTGCAAACTAGTTCAACCTCTGTGGAAAGCAATATGGAGATACCTTAAAGCGATACAAGTGAATCTACCATTTGATCCAGCAATCCCATTGCTGGGCATCTACCCAAAAGATCCAATGACACTCTACAAAAAAGACACCTGCACTCGAATGTTGATAGCAGCACAATTCATAATTGCAAGGCTGTGGAAACAGCCCAAGTGCCCATCAATCCAAGAATGGATTAATAAAATGTGGTATATGTATACCATGGAGTACTATTCAGCTCTAAGAAACAATGGTGACATAGCACATCTTATATTTTCCTGGTTAGAGCTGGAACCCATACTATTAAGTGAAGTTTCCCAAGAATGGAAAAACAAGCACCATATATACTCACCAGCAAATTGGTATTAACTGAACAGCACCTAAGTGGTCACATAGGTATTACAGTAATAGGGTATTGGGCAGGTGGGAGGGGGGCGGGGGGTGGGTATATACATATATAATGAGTGAGATGTGCACCATCTGGGAGATGGTCATGCTGGAGCCTCAGACTTGTGGGGGGAGGGGGGAAATGGGCATTTATTGAAACCTTAAAATCTGTACCCCCACAATATGCCAAAATAAAAAAAAAAGTGCTTTTATTCACATGTGAAATCCACTTAAGGGAAATCCCCTACCAGTTTGAATTTTTTTTTTTTTTTTTTTTTTGAGACAGAGTCTCACTCTCTTGCCCAGGCTAGAGTGAGTGCCATGGCATCAGCCTAGCTCACAGCAACCTCAAACTCCTGGGCTCAAGTGATCCTCCTGCCTCAACCTCCTGAGTAGCTGGGACTACAGGCATGTGCCACCACGTCCAGCTAATTTTTTCTATATATATTAGTTGGCCAATTAATTTCTTTCTATTTATGGTAAAGATGGGGTCTCACTCTTGCTCAGGCTGATTTTGAGCTCAGGCTGATTTTGAGCTCCTGACCTCGAGCAATCTGCCCTCCTCAGCCTCCCAGAGTGCTAGGATTACAGTCGTGAGCCACCGTGCCCGGCCTAGTTTGAATTTTTATGTATTACCCTCCTTAAGACTACAAGAACTTAATTGTAAAATAAGCTTTTGGTGGCTATTTCATGGGCCAGGTACCCCATTTCTGTTATATACTCATTGTCACTTAAAAACCTTTTTAAATAAACCCCAAAGTTTCATCTAAAATACAGTATATGATATATTTGTAATATGTAGTACATATGGCATTGGAGTTTGTGTTGTAAGTGTATCTGCCCAGAATCTTAAAGTCAGTCTGTATATTAAATGCTTATCTTCATATCTTTGGGACTGTTAAGCCAAGTGACATAAAAGCATTTTAAATAATGGGGTACTGTTAAAAAGAAAACATTTCTGAAATTTAACTTTTTCTAGAAAATGGGTTAAAAAATTTCAACTAACTTTGATAGGGTTAATGTCCTCTTTTTTTTTTAAATTGATCCTGTTGTCTACAAACAAAGCAGTATACTGCTTTATGTGTGTGTGTACTTCTTCAAATGTATAATATTTTTGGTAAACATAGATGCCCACTTGAGCATTTTTGGACTGACTTCACTATAATATCTGAACTAATCTAAAGTACAACTATCCATTCACCTGAACAATTTGACTCTTATCTCCTGGTTTATAATAATTTTATTTCATGAAATCAAGCTAGAGAATTAATTGACATATTTGCGATATTAATAGTATAGATTCATTTCAATAAGTTGCTTTGCTCCTCTTTTTTAAGAGTATTTTGCCAACGTGACCTCCTTTTCAGCCCGCTTTTATCTGAGAAATAGCCTTTGTTATTCTTTGAGCTTTTCTACTCTCTGTGGCCTCCAATGAATTTATCATTGTTCAGACATTTTGCTTTGCTCCCATGGAAGTACGGAAGTATTTTTTTTAAAAACTCGGAGTACTTGCCAAAATACCGTAGCGATTGTTAGCTAATCGTTACTGTGCGTGGAGCAGACGAAAGCTCTTTAAAACCAATGTGGGTTTGTTCTCCAGCAACAGTTAATTCAAAGACTCATTTTCCCATCATCCCATGGCGGCAGTTGAGGCCAAAGCTGACTCGAACCTCCAATAAGATAATGGAAAAAGAAGGGATTGAATACTCAGGAGAACCATTTATTGTGTTTTGTGGCCGCACAGAATTTTCTGAAAAGCCTTTCTTTGTCTGGAGAATTTCCCACCACGTGAATCTCTCCTACCCAAGGCAGGAGTCAGATGCTCCTTTTCCCAGCCTCCCTTGCGGCTGGGTGCGGTCATGTGCCTTAGGTTCGGCCAATAAGGTGCAGCCACCAGAGAGGGCTTCCTGTGGAGCAGCGGGAGGAAGCGGTCAGCATGCCACGTCCACGTCCTGGGAATGGCGGGGTGGGGTGGCGCAGGCATCTGCTTTTGGGAACAGGTGGAAGGAGGATTCCTGGCGTTCATGGCCTGACCAGGGACCGAGCCACAGAGTGGGCCTGTGGGACTTTCACTGCTTCTCAACCACCCTGGAGACTCTGAGCTCCCAAATAACTTTTGACATGTTCTGCAGTTTCCAGATGACACGATCCATCCAACATGCGTAGGTATTTTTACTTTATCCGCATTTGAATATGATTCTCAAATGGAAACATAAAGGAATTGATATGAGAAGAATCTAAACAATTTTCTATAGAGTTTTTGCCAAATAGTGGCCTTGGATGTGTGTCTGATCGTCGTCATTATAACAAAACCTTTTCACTTGGGACACACACGCTCTTTTAGCCAAGGGAGGTGGCTAGAGGCAGAGTGCACCACTGACTGCCGGCTCTTGGGGCCCCTTCTTTTCCCACGTTCTACCTTCGTTTTGCCAAGCTTTCATTTGCAGCTGGTCATTTACGCCGAGAAATAGGCTGATCACGGGAAGACAATTTGGTGGTCCTGTCTCTCTTAGTTTAAGTTCATTTTCTGAAAGTAGGAGGCTTCCTGCCTTAACTGATACCGTCAGCGTTGCTGATTCCAAGGTGTTTTGGGGTTCTATCCTTGGTTCTCTTACTCTGCTGCTTTGAGTTTTCTACTTTGAAGGGGACAGCTCTTCTGGATTGTCAGAAGAGCCACTATGTGTCACTGACTGATCATGCCCTGCACTGCACCGCCCAGTCGTGCTGGGCCCCGAGGCCTCAGGTTGGTCTAGGAATCAGGCGTCCTCAAACTACAGCCTGCAGGCCACAGGCGGCCTGCCGAGGATATTTATTCAGCCCGCCAGGTGTTTTTGCCGCCGCTGCCTGTCCTGCTTAGCAGCCGTCGCATCCCGGGCCCACAGTGCTCATGTGTGGAATGTGCGCTGCTCTCTCCAACTGTCTGAGGGACAGTGTTTAAACAGTGTTTAAAAAGTTTGAGGACCCCTGGCTAGGTGATAGGCCAGGCTGCCCTGCACTCCCTTCCCGAGCTGCGCTTGGATTCCCTTTTCAGGCTGTGCGTTCTTTTTGTAGCCGCCTGCCTTTTCGAGAGGGTGAGTTGATGAAGCCAGGAATTCTACCTTGGTCCCCTGAGAGCAGTGCTGGGCACATTCCTAGTGCCTACGGTGGCAGCTGACCCAGTCAGGCCCTGTGCTCTGGGGGATACTGGTCTTGGCCGCACGACCCAGAATACACCGTCATTGTTTATCCATCTCCCTGGTCTTGCCCACCCTCTTGGGCACACTGACCAGGAGCCAAACCCATCCATTTGGTCTCGTAGCGTGACCTCGTCTTGTTCCCAGTGTCACCTTTGTTTGTGATCTCTTCTAAATCTCCTTCAGGACAGTTTTTGCTTATCAGGGTATTTAGGTAGCTCTTTCAGCCTTTGGGGGCATGTGCTTGTTTGAGTCCCTGAGAGATTCCTGTTTCTCTGAACTTCTCCTTTCCTCCTTTTTCAAAATAGGTCCCCTGTCTTCTATAGCTGCTGAGCAATGGACAAAACAATTGCTCTTAGTAGACTGAAGCCACACTGTGCATTTTAAACTGTTGTGGTCCCAGGAAACAAAATAAATAAAGCCTTTGGATTCCTTTAGATTTTATTGTTTCACTCTGAGTAGATTACATTTGCATGAAGTGTAAATAATTGAAATTATTTATTCTGCTATTCAGCTTCATAAGTACAAGTATCTGGATACTCAGGAATATATCCAAGCCACAGAATATTAAAACCTGAAAGCCAGAAAGGACCTTAACATATTTTCTTATATCATGTATCAGACATGTACCCAGAATATGCAAAGAACTTGTACAACTTAATAAGCAAAATAACACAGTAAAACTGGGCTAAATATTTGCACCGACACTTCAGAAAGAAGATATACCAATGGAAAATATGAACATGGAATGATGGCCAGAATATTTATTCCCTGTGGAAATGCAAGTTAAAAACATAGTATGATGATACTGCACATCCATTAAAATAGATGGAAATTAAAAAGACTGGCCAGGTGCAGTGGCTCACACATGTAATCCCAGCACTCTGGGAGGTTGAGGCAGGAGGATCTCCGGAGCCAGGAGTTTGAGGTTGCTGTGAGCTATGATGAGGCCACTGCACTCTGGGGCAACAGAGCAAGACCCTGTCTCAGTTAAAAAACAAAAACAAAAACAAAAACAAAGGCTGACCATACAAGTGTTGATGAGGATGTGGACCAGGGGTCCTCAAACTTTTTAAACAGGGGGCCAGCTCACTGTCCCTCAGACCGTTGGGGGCCGTTGGAGAGAGCAGCGCACATTCCACACATGCGCACTGCGGGCCTGGGACACGTCGGCTGCTAAGCAGGACAGGCAGCGGTGGCAAAAACACCTGGCGGGCAGGGTAAAGGTCCTTGGCGGGCCGCATGTGGCCCGCGGGCTGTAGTTTGAGGACCCCTGAGAGGATCTAGAACTCTGTCATATTCTGCTGGTGGGAATATTAAACGTACAACCACTTTAGCAAACGTTTGAAAGTGCTTTTAAGAAGAATTAAACCTACACCTAGTATATGCCCTAGGCATTCTACTCTTAGGTACTTACCCAAGAAAAATAATAAAAAACATAAGTCCACATAAAGACTTACACATTTTCATGGAAACTTTATTTCTAATAGCCTGGACGGAAATGACCCACGTATCCATTGACAAGTGATGATAAACAATGGAAAACTACTCAGCAATGAAAATAAATCACCTACTGTGATCACCTACCGCAGCATGGATGCGTCTAAGATCATTGTGCCGAATACACAAGGCCAGGCCAACAGAAAGTACGCAGTGTATGATTTCATTTATGTAAAATTCTAAGAAATGCAAGCTGTTCTGTAGTGACTGAAAGCAGATCAGTGGCTGCCTGGGCCGAGCAAAGGAGGGAGGGATGAATTACAAAATAGCACAAGAAAATTTTTATTATTTATTTTACTATACGTAGTGCTCTTGTCCGGATTCCATTTAGCACATTTTCCCCTGATAAGTAGATTATATTTGAAAATGCACTTCCTTTATTGTATTTTCTATCTACATTATTCCTAATAAGAAAATTGCTTAGTTGCTGTCTTTTCTAAACGATTACTGAGTTATTTTTGTCATCCATTATCATTTCACAATTAACAAGAATCCTTTATATTTTTTTCTTTTACTCAACCCAGACTGTATGTGCCTATTCACTCTGAGTAAAACTTTTATTTTTTTCCCTTTAAATGACCCAGAAATTGGATAAAAGCCATACAGTGAATAAAAACAGCTTTTGTCTGCCTTAAAGGAGAGTCACCTAATAAAATTATAGCTTTAATTTTCAGCCTGACCTTTCTTACAATTTGTTTGAAATTTTATGATTTCAAAAGAAATAGACTGTTCACTGAGGAGTGAATGTGCCATTTCCCTTCCCACAGGAGACTTTGAGAGCCAAAGCTTTGCGCCTAATAATTTAATGGCAGCAGGAGCACTGCTGTTTGTTGTCCCTTTCTGTGCCTGTAAAGAGTGGGGACTGGTTATTTGGTCTTTCAGTCATCATCATTTCCAAAATTACCTCCTCGCATTTCCCTGATTTTTACAAGGATCAGAATGTGGATCAGAATTTCTCTGACTTTCACTTGTACAGAAACCCCCTGGGGACCTTGTTAAGAGGCAGGTTCTGATTCAGTGGGTCTGGGGTGGGCGCTGAGATCTTGTATGTCTAGCGGGCTCACAAGTGACACCCGTGCTGCTGGCCCAGGGACTGGACTTGGCTTGACAAGGGCATTGATAACACCAAAATAGCACAAACCCTTATGGTACGTGAGATTGCCTTTAAAGTAAACTCTCTGTCAAAAGCTAGCGTCTCAGAAAAGATTTAAATGAGAACATTCCAAATATTGACTGTTTCTTTAGTCTTTAGTATGAAGTAGTCATCATGGACCATGTTGTCTGATATTCTTCCTGAAGATGAAGCCGGCCGGGAACCAGAGCCAGCTAAAGGGCCAAAGGGAGCAGAGAAAGAGAGAGGATGCTAGAACATCTCTAACCTGTGCTGCGGTGGAACCCGAGGATTGTGTTTAAGGAGGTAGACTGGATCCTTCCGCTCCCTTCCCTGCATCTGTGCTTTTTTCCCAGCAGCTTTGCGTTGTGGACCAAGGGAAGCTCTACTTCCTGACGCTGGGCGTGGCTGTGTGCTTGGCTGTGGCCAATGGGCTGTTAGCGGATGGCCCAGCAGGGGCTCCGAGCGGACTTGTGCACGAGCACTCTCACCTCCTGCTCCTTACACTGGCGTGAGAAGGGCGTGCTCCGGTGAGCCTCCTGGTCTTGGGAGGAGGGTGGAGAGGCACGTGACATACAGCCGCCTCGGGCCAAACCCAGGGATAAGCCAGCTCACCCCGCCCAGCTTTCAGACGCTGGAGAAATACTAAGTGGTTTTTATTTTAAGCCACTCGAATTGGAGCCACTTTGTTACACAGCAGTAGTCAGCGACCTTCACTCGAGTAGAGTGCCCGTTACAGCAGTTGGAGATCTGAAAAATAAGACCAGAGATAGGAGGTGAACACAGGTAAAACAGAACGGAGTCCAGGCTAATGCCGGTGATCGGATTTGGGGGTATTTTTGGTGCACACACCTATGGTTGGTGAGTTGTATGTAAAGGTAAGCTGATTTGGTATGGATAGGCGGGCGCTGTTTTGAGCCAGCCAGCATGAGGTGTGACAGCAGGGTGCTTTCTCTTGCTGAGCTCTGGGCTGCTTGTATCAGGAGAACACATGAAGAAAAAGAGGGCTGGGAGAAAATACTTACCTGATTAATTATTATTATTATTATTTTGAGACAGAGTCTCACTCTGTTGCCCAGGCTAGAGTGAGTGCCATGGCATCAGCCTCGCTCACAGCAACCTCCAACTCCTGGGCTCAAGCGATCCTCCTGCCTCAGCCTCCCGATTAGCTGGGACTACAGGCATGTGCCACCATGCCCGGCTAATTTTTTGTATGTATATTTTTAGTTGGCCAGCTCATTTCTTTCTATTTTTAGTAGAGACAGGGTCTCACTCAGGCTGGTTTCAAAGTCTTGACCTCGAGCAATCGCCTGCCTCGGCCTCCCAGAGTGCTGGGATTACAGGTGTGAGCTACCACGCCCGGCCCCCGATTAATTAAATTTGAGCGTGAATTAACTGAAAACATGTATCTTCTCATGTTGCTCAACTTCTTGTAATGCCAACATTACAACATTTCTTCCTGTGTGTTTGATAAAAAATGCATTTAGGATCTTACCATATCACTAGGGTTGTATTTGGGCGGCTAGTCATTGATGGCCATACCTCACACATAGGGAGTTTGCGAACTTGTTTTGGTCATTAATTCCCTGACTCATTCGTTATTTGAAATGCACTTGTCAAGTTATTATATGGCCTCTAAAGCTGGCATTTCCGCACGGGAAACATGCATTAATCACTTTATTATGATTGTTACCATGGTTAAAATAAGAGGAAGCACAATGAGCTCTTCTATGCTTGGAAAATAGGGGTGCTTAGAGTGTGAGGCTCAGGGAAGGCCTCTCTCGAGAGGAAAAGGCATTTAAGTTAAAATTTGGAAGGGTGGGAAGAACAGTGCCGGCGATGGGAAGCGGCATATGCAGGTCCTGTGCTGACGCACGGCTGCTTGAGGGAGTGAAGAGTCAGCTTGGCTAAGCGGCGGAGGGGAAGGGCAGGCCCGACCAGGCGTGGCCGGGTCAGGAGTTTGGATTTGATTCTAGAGGTAACTGAGAGAACGGAAAGGTTTCTAGCCGAGATGCAACATTAGCAGATCACCGTGGCTGTGACGTGGAGAACGCGTCAGAAAGAGGTGAATATGGAAGACGTGTCTTGCAGTGGTGCAGGACAAAGAAATGTTGCCTCGATTGTAGTGGCCGTAGTGGATTTGGAGAGCTTTGCTGAGTCCTAGAGATATTTAGGGAGATGAATCAACATTTCTTGACATTGATTGGGTGCTGTGGGTAAGGAGGAGGAAGGCGGGTTCTGAAGTCCCTGGTCTCAACAGCTAATGGCGCTGTTCATAGAGACAGGGTCTTTGAAGAAACATGGGTTCAGGAACTGGATCAAGAGTTTAGTTGCATGTGTGGATTGATTTTTAGACACTTGTGGTACATGCAGGGGGAGATGTCGAGCAGACAGTTGGGCGTATTGCTCTTTAGCACAGAGGAAAGGCCTGAGCCGGACACGGCACCTTATAAGTCACTGGGCTAGAGATGGTAATGGAAGCCAGCATGAGGGTGTGAAGCCGGGAGAAAAGGTTGTAGAGTCATCCTGGAGGACTATTGATATTTAAATGAGGATAGAGAGCAAAGGAGGCCAAGAAAGAAAGAGAAAAGCCACAAGAAGGCAGCACCATGGAAGCAGGTGGTATGCTACGTTGAAAGCATCAGAGAAGCTAAGGAAGGTGAGGCAGGAGGCGTGTCTGTTTGAGTTATTGATAGTAACAGGTAGGTCACTAGTGAACTTGGAAAGACCCGTGGGGCAAGAGGAAGGTAGGAGCCAGGTTAGGATGAGAATACACTCTCCAAGCATCCTCAACTTCTGTTTTGGGGAGAAACAAGCTCAATGTATGTGGCAGTAGGAAAACACCAACATGAGATTTTAAAAAAAGTGTTCATGGATAGTTCAGAAAGCATAACTTTTACCATTGGAATTAGGAATTGGATTGCACTGGTTTATGTCTCAAGAATTCATGATTGGAATTAATGGCTTTGCTCAAAACTACCGTTAACATTGTTCTGAAAGGATGGGTGAATAATATTTGTCCTTGTGTGAATACGATTAAAGGGAATGGTTGCCACTGTCCGAAGGAAACAGGTTTAGGGCCATCTCCACATAAGACCATTGCCCTAAAGATCACGCATCTTTCCCATCTCTGTTGGGTGCAAAGTTCTGTGAAGGAGGAATCCTGACTGCTACCTTCATAGCACCTGGAGCAGCATCTGGTGCGGAAAGGGCTGTGGTTACATGTGCTGCATGAATGGATACTAGTTGTTTCTTTCCCATCGTAGCAGTTACGCTAGCACTCAGAAGTCACACGCCATCTCAATACCTCGGCCACGTCACTGCACGCTCCTGATTCCTCTGACCTTGAGTAGCACAAGCCCAAGTCAGGGAGGTCAAACCGCTCTGGAAAACACACCACTGAAACCAGGTGGGCATGTCTGAGATGGGGCCAGATGGAACTCTGCTTTCAGGAAACTTCCTTGGGTAAATAGCGAGCGAGTGGAGTATCAAAAAGTGTTAACTGTTTGCATTTGCTGGCAAACCGCTACCATTACCCAGCCTCCAAAGAAAGCGTGCTCAGAATGTGGGTGTGCAGACCCAAATGGTACCTGGGTCGCCTCGGTAGGTTAAAATCTCTCCCGTGGTTTCTCCTCAGTGCCAGCAAGGACGTGAGAAATATTGGATCTGGCGGCAGCAAGCGCTTCCACTTATTACTTCATCGGAATTTGCATTGCTTTCTCATCACGGTATCAGAATGTGAATTTTGCCGCGGTGTGCTGGGGAATAACAAAGCCCGTAACAGCTGGTTTATGCCTAGCACCTTCCGTCTTATAATCTCTGAGGATCTCATAAGCTGATAATGTCCTTTCCAAATGAGCTATTTTGTAATCACACTCCACATGATTGTTTAAAATGATTATTATTGTTACGCCTTAATATAAAAAGATTTATTTGCCAATAGAAAGCCCAGTTTACCCAGGGATGCTGGTGTTAACTGCCTCTGGCTCATTAAGGTCTCTGGGAATCTGGAGACCCTGAAATGCAAATGTTAGACTCTGGTTCTGTGCATGATAAGACAATGAGGAGCTGAATTGCCATATTCAAAGACGAATTTTGCTGTTCTACCTTAGTACTCAGGCAGAGGAAGGAAACGGGGAGTAGGAGAGCGCACTCACTTCGGGAAGGCACAGGGTGGGGTGGGAGGGTGGAGGCCTCCCTCTCCCAGCCCCAGGGTTTAGGATTGGGGTCAGCTCTCCAGGGCCCGTGAGCCTTTCTCCTGTCCAGCTTTCCGGAATGCCCACTGCATCTTGGACACGAGCTTTTGTTTCCTTCTGATAACTTCTAAGCAAGTGTCGTCTTGCCAAAGAGGTCATGCCCCTGGGCGATGTTAATGCTTCCCTTGGTGGCTTCAATCGCCGGTTCTTGGCGATGCCTTCCTGACAGTGTACTGACTCATTCAAAGTAACAAATGTGGGGATGTGATACTTGGAGGTTTCTGTCTCAGTGTCTTTGTGCTCGCCCATGCCAAGACTGTATCCCAGGGGTGAAAGCTGCAGAGTTTTTCATTAGCCATAGATGATGACTTTCCTATTCTGAAATCACCTCCACTTCATCACTGAGCTGACTAACTCTCTAAATGGGGTCGGCTTTGTCTGTGAAGAGCCGAGGAGTAAATATTTTAGGCTTTGGGGCCATACGGTCTGTGTTGCAGCTGCTCAACCCTGTCGTTGCAGTGCACGAGTTGCCATATGTAATGTGCGAGTTGATGGCTGTGGTCACGTGCCAGGAAAGCTTTGTTGACAGAAACACGTGGTGGGCCGGACCTGGGCAGTGGGCCATCACGGGCCAGTCCCTGCCCTCAATCGTAGTTCTCACGGTTTTCCATAATGTGAGAACAGACCTATGCATGGTCTCTAATACTCCTTCAGAGTTACGATGACTCCCAGTTTGTTCTGTCATTCGCACATATTCAGTGGGGTCCCTTAGCATGGAGGGGGCACCCTGAGCGCCGTCTTAGTGGCCTGTGAGGCGCTGATACGGCGACTCCGATCTCAGCTGCTCTTCCTTTGCTGCTCCGCCTCGCCGCCTCTGGCCTCCCTGCCGCTCTCTGAACATGCCGGACATGTTCCTTCCTCAGGCCTGTGGCCTGGGCTCTTCTCCACCTGCATGCTTGCCCCCGAGACAGTCACAGACCCCACTCCATTTTCTTCAAGTGTCTTCTAGGAGGTCACCTTCACGTTGAGACTGTTAGTCCATGCGTCTGTCAGAAACGCAGCAACGGCTGTAGGTGTTTCAAATGCAGAATTGAATAGAGGGGATTGGTTACAAACTGAAAGGAATGAGGAGCAGACAGGACAGATGAATGTACACAGAGATGAGTGGCAGCAGAAGGGCTGAAGGAGAACGGGGGAAATAGCGTACCCCAGGGCCCATGTTCTCTGAGCCATGGAGAGGGCTGCTACTGGATCTATTCCCCCTCCTTCTAGCGATGGGAGCTAGAAGAGACCTGTTCCTGATGCCACATTGCTAGAGGCGTTGAGTGCTGCGCAGCTGCTGCTGTTGGCATTGCTGTCTGGGCCCCACCCTCTACTGTGGTAGCTGCAGTTGCCTAAAACATCGTCAGAAGCTGAAAGAATGTTGCTGACCCCTTTCTCTTGCCTTCCTCCTGTCTCCCGTCTCTGCCTCCCCTTGCCTGAACCCGGCCAGCCGCGGGGAGTCTGGGAAATGGACTGTGTAGGCTTCTAGCCCGCCGCAGGAGAGAGTTGAGCCTGGAAAGACTGGAATAGAGCAGAGAAGCAATGTGCTGATCACCAGCATGCCCTGTCCGCTCCAGCTGAAACTATAAACTCCCCGAAAGTCCTCCCCTTCCCTGCGTTTCTTCTCCCCAGCACGGGCTGCTGCAGCACACCGTGGATGCACTCACGTGCCTAGCAGCCGTCTTCACTGCTGGAGCGAAAGCTCCACGAGGACGGTGGCTCTGTCTGCAGCTGGGCCCTAGTGCCTGGAACAGCGCTGACAACACAGCGGGCAGTCCGCAGTATTTGTAGGATGAGTGAGTAAATCTCTTAGCAACACCCAGGTGCTACTCCTGAAAAATATTGTGGGTCACTGAGCCAACTTTGATAACTTCGGAGTGTCATGGAAAATAAGGGGTACCGGGGTCCTCAAACTTTTTAAACAGGGGGCCAGTTCGCTGTCTCTCAGACCGTTGGAGAGTGCGCACTGTGGGCCTGGGATGAGCCGGCTGCTAAGCAAGACAGGCAGCGGTGGCAAAAACACCCGGCGGGCCGGATAAATGTCCTCGGCGGTCGGCATGTGGCCCACGGGCTATAGTTTCAGGACGCCTGGGTTAGAAGAAAGCAAGCATGCATATTATATTTAAATTTTTTTCCTACAAAGTGTCTGCTTCCCAAACTGACCATTTTTTATTGGCATCGAACATCTGTTGAGAGATTTTAGATTTCCACTTTTTGGGGGGAAACACAATTAAACTCAAGGCAGATCCTCTCCCACGTTTTGTATGTTGCTGCCTCAGTTTCATCTATACGAATTATGCAACCAATTCTTACAGGTTTGAAAGTGAAAACTTTTTGCACTTGCAATCTTTTATGTTTTATTTTTCTAGTTTCGTCCCCAGTAATTGGGGGAATATGGTGATGTGGTGCTTACTATGTTGTTTTTCTGAACAAGAAAGCTTCTGTGCATGTCTTCAGAGGTGGGGGTGGACAGAGTCTTTCTCTGCCAGCACTGCACTGAGCTGACTGGGCAAACTTCAGTGCCTGTCAAGAAATTAGACTTCGGCCATCGCAACAAAAATAACAGTATTCCATTGGCAGAGAAAGGGGCTCGGTGGCCTGTCCTGCTCTTTAGCCCAGTGACGCATGTTTAACAGAATGACAAAGCAGCTTGCATAGCAAGGAGACACCTCGAATCACGAGATCACACGACACCCCTCAACTGGTGGGGCTGGTCTTGTGTTTATGAGCCAGTGTTCCACTGGGGAGGACCCCAGCTTCGTAGCTGATGGACAAGCCAGTGACTCGAAGGTTGGGGAAAGTTCCAGTAAGAAAACATACCCCATTTGACCTTGATGTGAATCGAATCTGCCATGGAACATGCAATTGTCTGTCTGCAGCCTTGTTCTATGAACAGCCTACCAGATATCTTTCCATTCTCTCCTCGAATATTGAGTGACCTTGGAAATGGCCTAATCTGTCTTGGCAGATTGAAGATAGAGAAAACAAGCAGGGGAGACAGACCTGCTGGTTCCTGCTATTGATCAGGGGCTTGAATGAAAGCTCATTATGAGATGGAGAGAGGTGTCAGACATGGGTGTCAAGGGTGGAAAAACTCAAAATAGACCCTGACAGTAAGGAGGAGGAATGATAAAAACAACACACACACACACACACACACACACATACACACACACACACACACACCCCAGAAACCTTTGTTCCTTCCTTGGGTTTGTTTATTCCTGGTTTTTGACCATTTCTCTCCCATCGTAAAACTTTGGAGGCTGCAGAAAAGACTCTTCCTGGAAATCAGTCATCTAGTCTAGTCCCATACTCCCCTTTTAAAGATGGGCAAAGTGAGGCTGAAGTGAATTGACTGTGACCCAGTGAATTGACTGCCCAGGATCCAGCCGGGAGCTGGCAGCACAGTAGGGATGCCTAACCCAGGGCTGACTCAGTCACAATCCAAGTTCTTTCTGCTGCGTTGTCAGCTTCCTCCTCCATCTGACACTATGTCTCAGGGTCCCGAAGCCTAGAAACTTTGCATAAAATTGTAAAATATGTTTGTCATAGGAAATTGCTTTTGTTCACCTAAGCTATAAAATGATCCCTGATTTTTCTTTCTTCCTTTCCATTCCTTTCCCCTTTCCCCTTCCTTCCCTTTCTTTTTTTTTTTTTTTCTTTGACAGAGTCTCACTTTGTTGCCCAGGCTAGAGTGAGTGCCGTGGCGTCAGCCTCGCTCTCAGCAACCTCCAACTCCTGGGCTCAAGCGATCCTCCTGCCTCAGCCTCCTAAGTAGTTGGGACTACAGGCATGCACCACCACGCCTCGCTGATTTTTCTATATATATCAGTTGATCAATTAATTTCTTTCCATTTTTAGTAGAGATGGCGTCTCACTCTTGTTCAGGCTGGTCTCAGACTCCTGAGCTCAAGCAATCCTCCCGCCTTGGCCTCCCAGAGTGCTGGGATGACAGGCTTGAGCCACCGTGCCCGGCCCCTAATCTTTCTTAATTTAGACCATTTCGATAAATATTATGTAGATGCTGCTAATCAGGAAAATGGGGAAGAAAAGAAATCCTCAAACCCTTACATCGAGTTTTTCTTTTCTGGTCAAGTAATGGTAAGCAAATAAAGAAGTGCCTTTAGTAGATTTATATCAAAACCCCGCAATCATTAGATTTCTCAGGCTGATGTAACAAAACTCATAGTGCTAATTATGACTCTAATCCTGTCAGATTAGGATCCCACCCTATGATGTCATTTAACCATAATGATTTCCTTAGGGGCTCTATCTCTAAATATAGTCACCTAGGGAATTAGCGCCTCAACATCTTAGTGTTTTTGGAGGGGGGCACACACATTCTGTCCATAACACAGCACAAAGCCTTGTGTTCCTCTGCAGTAGCAAACATCCAGTGTGTGTCGAGCAGTCGTGAGTGAGCATTGCAGAGCAGGGCAAGCTCAGGAGCAAGTCTCCTGGGCCTGCAGCAGGTGTCGGGGGTGGGGGGGCAGGTGATTCATCCCATCTCAGGTGATCTTTAGGTCTCCACTGAAATGCCACTTCCCCAGGAGAGCCATCCGTGTGCTCCCAGCTTGAGGTCTGCCCCTCTACTATTCACTTTCACAAGGCTCGGAAGCCCGCCTGCATTGCGTCGATCTCTGCGTGTCATTTATTAGTGGTTAACTTCCCTTGCCGCTAGGGCTCTCGGTGAGATTTACAATGCGGGCATTGCCGTGGCATCTCCGCCCTGGGCACGCGCCGTGAAATGAGTGGGTGCTCCAAATGAGGGCTCTAGCCCGCTTCAGGGAGCGGACGGGGGAGATGGGTAGACATCAGCGAAGAGTTGATGCCCTGAAAGAGAAAGAGGTTTTAATCTTAGTAGTTTATGTGACAGGTAAAAAGGGAGATGAAAGCCAAATCCAATTGAAGATGTCAGGCCAAGGAGTGCAAATAAATGCATGCCGGGTCTCCTCCGGGCCGGTCTTGCCCACCGGCCCAGCTTCGGGCTGCACCCATAGTTGGGACTCAGGCTGTGAGCAGTTTGCTGCCCTGGTCACGATGGCAGCCCGGGTGCCAGATGGGGCCAGGTGGCTGAGGGAGGGCATGGGGGTCTCCAGTTTAGGAGAGCTGGTGTGGGTCTTCCAAACCTTTATTGTGTCACCAAGATTCTTTGCCTTGGGTCGTGTTTACTTGTGCCTCTGCTCACCACCCTGCTAGTTCAGAACTCACCCTGCGGCTGAAGCTGAGATGAGGAGGCGGGCAAGTGTCCGCTGAACGGGGCGGGATTGGTGAGCCGGCTTTAGAAGGAAGCACGGAAGCTTTCCCAGACTCCAAAGTCAGCAGCAACTGAACGTCTTTCTGCGGTCATTCGAATGGACACGTTTACTATTTGTATAATTCTCCCATTTGGGGAAACACTTTTCAGTTTTGGAAAAGAGCACAGAATCCCACATGCGAATCTTAAAGGACTGTATTATAGTGTTGGCTTTCAGATAGCAGTGTGCCATCAGCATGGCCTGGACAGCTGGCTAAAATGCAGATTCCTGCATGTCACCCCCCCCGGAGAATCTTACTCAGCAACCTCAGAATGGAGCCCAGGAAGCTGCCTTCTTCACGCGCACTCAGGTGACATGAGGCAGGTGGTCCGTGAACCACACCTAGAGTACCGTGTTTCCCCCCAAATAAGACAGGGTCTTATATTTATTTTTCCTCAAGAAGACACCCTAGGGCTTATTTGCAGGGGATGTGTTATTTTTTTAAGTACGGTACAACCATCTACATTGATTCAAACAGAGTGAAGTCGCCTTCTCCTGGAACATCATCCTCACTCTCCAAACCCCGAATCCCATCCTGAATGTCTTGCGACTCTGTTTCCTTTAGAGCCATCGGCCCCGATCTCTCCTGTGGAGCACTAGAGCTGTCACGGGCGGAGGAGAAGGGCTGCTCGTGTTCTTTCCCGCTCCGCGACGACACGCACGGGTTGTGCAGACGCTGCGCAGCCACGCCCGGCACCTCTTTTCAGGGGAGGGCTTCTATTGTGCAGATGCTTAGAAATCCTGGTAGGGCTTATTTTATGGGTAGGTCTTATTTTCAGGGAAACATGGTGGTCAGCACCCATGTCACCTGGCACGGTGCAGATCCGCATTCAGCAGGTCTGGAAAAGGAGGCCGAGATCCTGCAAGTCGAGCACGCAGCTGGGAGGCAGACGCTGCCGTGCCTGCCCCACACTTCGAGTGGCAAGGACACAGAAAGGTCACCAATGTGACAGTTGAGTTAGGACTTTGGAGGCAGGTGGTCATGGGTATAAATCCAAGCTCCCTGTTTCCTCACTGCGTGACCAGTTTCTCCTGGTTCCCACCTACTGAGTCTCAAGTGGGAAATGATGCGGAAATTAAATGTGATAAGAACGTACATAAAGCATTCAGCATATCCCTTGACACGCCCTTAGTCCTCCTCGAATGTGAGCTGCCATTCTGTTGTTAATAATAAGTCCCACTAGTTCAATGCAAATTAGTCACAGAGGCTTGTTTTATAATCCTTGCCATTTTATTTCACTCATTGCATTTCTAGGAGGATTGAAACGATGTTTTCCTTTCTATCATACAACACATCTGGAAGATGATAAGAAAAATCAGTCCATCCCCTACCAGATAGCCAGCCCGTGCAGTGCTATGAACATAACACATCCTTAATAAGATGTTGTTACGTTAATGGACACCAACCCAACTGGATGAGGTGCTAATTGATTTGCTCTGGCTCCAAATGTTGGGCATTATGTAGACAGAGCAGGTGCACCCAGAGCCGGGTTGATGTGATTCAAAACTGAGAGATTGCTATGAAAATTTCAGCCCAGGTGTGCTGTTTGACCTCGTAGAAATTAGCTGATTGGCTGAATTGCTTGGGTTTTAGCTACTTGCTACCTGCAGTTCAAGTGTACCTAGTGATGTAGTAGCTCATTGTTCTGTTCTGCCCAAGTTTGCTCAGATCGGAAAGACAAAGGGCCTGAGGCCAGGGTGGCGTTTACTTGATTTGCAAATATTGTAGTGTAATAGGTAAGCCCTGAGGTTTTGGAGTTGTGTAGACCTGGATTCAAATCCTGGCTCTCCCACTAAATATCTGTGTGGCCTTGGGTCACTTTGCTAACCTGAGCCCCAGTTTCCTCGTAGTCAGTGACCATAATAGTATGTGTCCTGTTCTAGGTAACACTAGAGTCAACTAGTAGTCCCTGTGGGTGAACTGTGATGGTTTGAGCCATTATTTTATGTCATTGGTACAATTTTTGACTCACAATAGAAACTCATGTTCAAAACTTAATTTTCAATATAGACTGGTGGTATCTGAGCACAAAGAACGTCTGATGATTTTTATTTGCTTTTAAGACTACAGTGTGCGTATCAGGCATGTGTGATAAGTCTTTGGAAAGGAAGGGTGAAGGTTTTGTAGATGATGTTAGATATTGCAGCCCTCAAAGCCAAGGAAAACTCCCCTTTCACATACGCCCTTACACCTGCTCATTGGCATTATTCATCCTCTGTTTCTCAGACGAGAAGCTGAGACACAGAGGTGACAAATGTCTTCCCTAAGGATAGCCAGGCCACGAGTGGCACTACAGGAATTTGAATCCATGTAATCTGATACCAGAGACGCTTCCATGGGTGTGGTGGCCTATGCCTGCAATCCTGGTACTTTAGGAGGCTGAGGAGGGAGGATTGCTTGAGACTAGCAGTTTGAGACCAGCCTGGGCAATATAGTGAGACCCCAGCTCTAAAAAAAAAAATTAAAAATTAGCCAGGTGTGGTGATACCTGTAGTCCCAGCTACTTGGGAGGCTGAAATGGGAGGACCGCTTGAGCTCAGGAGTTCTAGGTTGCAGTGACCTATAATCAGGCCACTGCACTCCACTCCAGCCTGGGCATCAAAGTGAGACCCTGTATCTAAACAAAGGGAAAAAAAAACCCTACCTTCGATTGGCTCTTTGGCAGACTACACAGTTCAGTCTCACAACACAGTAATTGTTTGAGCTGATAAAAGAGAATGAACCTAGTTAATTTCAGGAGCCCAAATTTATCTTTTTTGCCTACAGTAACTGTGAATGAATTATAAGTTGTATATGAAAAGTGATATTTATGTTATAAAGGTATGTGCAAAATCTAGCAGTACAATAATCAATGTCTGATTGCAATTAATGTCTGTTGTCCTGATTATTTTGTAAATGCCCACATTTACATGAAAAGCTTTTGTGATTTGAATAGTGAGAGCTGATTTTTATGGTTTATAATTCCCAAATGGCATGTCTGGTGATCCACTCAGGAAGCGAGGCAACAGAGTGGTTCAGCTTGTATGGTCTGTTCCCCCCGAAATGCCGGCCACTCCCCCACCTCTGAGTCCCACAGCACAACTCCATCGATCGATCGATTCATTTATTCATTCGCATTCGTTTTTTTCATCCTCTTTTGACAGATCTTTATTTTTGTTTTTTTGCATTGTCCATAAATAATATCTTCAGCTGGAATGAGTGGATGAGCATCCCTTTCTAGACTCAGGAAAGCTGCATGGCGACTCTGTGGCTGTGTGTGCCACTGTCCCTCCCCCTCCCTGCTCCTGTGTGGCTCACAGCTGGTCCCACTGACTGCCAGCCGAGTGCGGCGGAATGGGATTGAGCGTAGTTTCAGTTTAGTACGTAGTCACTGCAGCTTCTGCCCTGTGTTGGGGGCCACGCTGGTGCTGGAAATACAGACAGGAGTAAAATGATGGTGAGAATAACTTTGGTAGCTGCCGTGGACCAGTTGCCTTCTCTCTCCACCTCTATTTACATGTTAAAGCTCTAATCCAGGGGTCCTCAAACTTTTCAAACAAGGGGCCAGTTCACTGTCCCTCAGACCGTTGGAGAGTGCGCACTGTGGGCCCGGGACGAGTTGGCTGCTAAGCAGGACAGGCAGCGGTGGCAAAGACACCCGGCGGGCCAGATAAATGTGGTCTGCAGGCCATCGTTTGAGGACGCCTGCTCTAATCCCTGTAGCTGTGCTTGGAGATAAAGCCTTTAAGAAGGTAATTAAGGGCCAAGTGCAGTGGCTCACACCTGTCATCCTAGCACTCTTGGAGGCCGAGGCTGGAGGATCGATCAAGGTCAGGAATTCAAAACCAGCCTGAGCCAGGAGTTGGCCAACTAAAAATAAATAGAAAAAATGAGCCGGGCATGGTGGCGCACGCCTGTAGTCCCAGCTACTCGGGAGGCTGAGGCAGGAGGATCGCTTGAGCCCTGAGGTTGCTGTGAGCGAGGCTGACACCATGGCACTCTAGCCCAGGTGACAGAGTGAGATTCTGTCTCAAAAAAAAAAAAAAAAAAGAAAGAAAGAAAGTAATTAAGACTGATTAAGAGTCAGTGTGGCGGTGAGGGTGGGCGGCAGGGCTGGCGCCCTCACGAGGGGAGGAGGAGACACCAGCGGCCTCTGTGTGCGAGCAGTGACGGGCCACGCAGGGACACCGCAGTTCCCAAGCCGGGAAGGAAAAGCCTCACTGGAAAAGCAACCCTGCTGGGGTTTTGACCTTGGACTTTCCCGAGTCCAGAACGGTGAAAACATGAAGGTCTGATGTTCAGTCTGCCCGCTCGCTGGCACTTCGTCACGGAGCCCGAGCACCGTGAGGCGGCAGCCGTGGCCGCCGCTGTCTCTGGGGACCGTGCCCTGGTGAGAGCCTGGGCTGGCCGCGCCCACCCTGCTGAAGCTGCCGTCCGGGCTCAGATTAGCTGAGACCCCAAGTCAGCAGAGCGGGGGCCCCTTGCCTGTTCCCACAGTTAGCAGGACGCGGCTTGTGGACCGGCTGAAGCAACTGTTTCTCCAGGCAAACGGCCGAGGACCTGCAGTCTCGCACGGGAGCCGGGGCTGTCTGGCATCCTGCACGCGGTGCCAGGCGCTGCAAGACGGCTGAGGACCTGCGGTCTCGCACGAGAGCCGGGGCTGTCTGGCATCCTGCACGCGGCGCCAGGCCCTGCAAGACAGCCGAGGACCTGCGGTCTCTTGAGCGAGCCAGGGTCGTCTGGCATCCTGCACGCGGCGCCAGGCCCTGCAAGACGGCCGAGGACCTGCGGTCTCGCACGAGAGCCGGGGCTGTTTGTTATCTCCAGCAGTAACAGACATCAAAGGCCGTGTCTTGCAGGAGGCCGTGCTTTTTGCTTTGACTGGAAAGGCAGGTGCTTGGACCGTGGGATGTCACGTACCCCAAAGTAGCTGGGAAAGTAGCTGGCGTGAGAAAATAGGTACGGGACGCTTGCCCAATTAAAGTGTATATAAATAAAACGACCGGCGCATTACAGTGCTGCAGTCTGAAACCGTGTCTTGTCTCTGTGTCCTTTATTCTTCTGGGACTGCAGCCAGCTCTGTCTGTCTTTGTCCTGTGTATGTGTTCTGTGTGTCATCCCCATCCTGCAGCCGCGCCACGACACCGGGGATGGCAGAGAGGCGTCGGCGTGGTCCCCGCCTCTGACGATCGCCCCAGGGCCCAAGGAGGCAGCACACGTGTGCACATCCCGAGACGCAGAATGGCACGGCCGGGCCGAGAGAAGACCTGGGTGGGATCCGCAGGGCTGACTTGACCTTACGGGTTGGGTTGGACGGAAAGGGGTGAGCGCGCCGTCCCACCTCCGTGCGGACCCCACGCTCGTTCTCACCCGCGCCATCTCATGTTGTAAGCGTCCCGTCTGGGCTCCGCCTCGCCAAGCCCTGATTAGGGTGACCTGCGGCAGAGTGTCAGTGGTGGCGACTCTGCGCGTTGAGTGACAGCGGTCTGGGCATCTTCTCACAGAGCTGAGTTTCAATTCTCTCATTAGAACCTTTTTTTTTTTTTTTTTTTTTTTTTTTGAGACAGAGTCTCGCTCTGTTGCCGGGGCTAGAGCGCTGTGGTGTCAGCCTCACTCACAGCAACCTCAGACTCCTGGGCTCCAGCGATCCTCCTGCCTCAGCCTCCTGAGTAGCTGGGACTACAGGCATGCGCCACCACGCCCGGCTAATTTTTTCTATATATATTAGTTGGCCAATTAATTTCTTTCCATTTTTAGTAGAGACGGGGTCTCGCTCTTGCTCAGGCTGGTCTCAAAGTCCTGAGCTCAAACAATCCTCCCGTCTCGGCCTCCCAGAGTGCTGGGATGACAGGCGTGAGCCACCGTGCCCGGCCTCATTGGAATTTTTATAGCCTGAGGTGTGCTGCTATGAAAACAAAACTCACTTGTTTCCTTCTCAACTGAGCGAAACGGTGACTGTTCTGTTTTCCAACGAGTGTTCCGCAGGGGCCACCAGGTGGAGCTGTGATCGCCTGTTAGGCTTTCCGGTGTGAGCCAGGCCTCTTGGATCCTCTAGACTGCCCTTCTGGATGGACAGGGTGCCGGACACAAGTGCCAGGAGTCGGATGGGCCTGCGTCCTTCACTCAGCAGCTGTGTGGCTCTAGGCAAGCGACAGGATCGCTGTGTCCCAGTGACGTGGCTGGAAAGGATAACCGTGGCGTTTAGGATTCGTTATATATATATATATATATATATAAATGCTGGGCATAGAAGCTGGCACCTGGTAACAGCTCAGAATCTGTCTTTGTTGTCTTACAATTTGGAGAAGGCTGGCAGAAATGTAGTTGTTACTATGATATAACTGTTGTGATCCAGGGCTGGAGATACGTCAATTTGCCATGACTGGTGAATCAAAGACGACAGTGTCCATTGTAGAGGATTTTTATGAGGACCAAATGCAGCAGCACATGTTTGTGTCTGGATTATATTAAGGTGCTCAATAAGTGTCAGTTTTCCATTCCTTCTCGTCTCACCCAGAGCAGGTATTGTCTCTGTCTTTGACACATGGGTCAATAGCTGTTATTCCGGACGTCCCTCCCACACCGACTCTATGCCTTAACCTCCCCAAATGGGCCACAGGGGGTCTGCATTACAAAGCTCTCTTGAATATCCCTGGGAATTACTTTTGGAGATAAAATTTTATTTTTTTATTTTTTTATTATTTATTTTTTGAGACAGAGTCTCACTCTGTTGCCCGGGGCTAGGGTGCTGTGGCGTCAGCCTAGCTCACAGCAACCTCCAACTCCTGGGCTCAAGCGATCTTTCTGCCTCAGCCTCCCAAGTAGCTGGGACTACAGGCATGCGCCACCATGCCTGGCTAATATGTTTAGTTGGCCAATTAATTTCTTTCTATTTATAGTAGAGACGGGGTCTTGCTCTTGCTCAGGCTGGTTTTGAACTCTTGACCTTGAGCAATCCACCTGCCTCGGCCTTCCAGAGTGCTAGGATGACAGGAGTGAGCCACTGCACCCAGCCTGGAGATAAAATTTTAAATGCCACCAACATTCCAATTACTTCCAGGTTAAAGGTGATATTGCTAAAAATTCAGCCAACACAGGTTTCTAGTATAAATTCCTTAATTCAGTGTGGGGACCTGAAATAGCCTGGTATGCTCTACTTAAATAATTCAGTTTTAGGGCTGTTTGGTGCACACGCTGTGGTCTTGCCCTCATGGCATCCACAGTGCTTTCAGGAGCAGGCATGTAAGGAACATTAAATAAACCAAAGTAGGAAGGACGGGCTGGGCGCCTCGTTACTCAGTTTTTGTGAGTCGTGAGCATCTGCTCTGTGCCTGGCGAATCTTAACCCTTTAGTCAGACCCAGCCATCAGCTTAGAAGTCAGTTCTTCTCGCAAGCTTTCCCGGACCACCCTCCTCGTGCCCCGGCCCGCTCGTTCTTGGCGTAAGTGCTAGCCATATGCTTTCATAAGACGCTGTACTTCTCCTTCTTTAAAAGGGGTCTGTTTACGTTCGACTTGGCACGCAGCACGTGGTCGGCGTGGCCGTTAACAGACTGGCTGCGGGCGGAGGAGCGGGCGTGGCAGGCGGCCGGTTTCCGTGTTGGAAGGGAGTCGGTAGCGGTAAAAGCCGCACGGGCGGTTCCGGCCAGTAGTGCTTTCCCTGCTTGTGGCAAAGTCGCTTCCCCGCAGTTGATCCTTCAGGCCAGGCTGCGGCGCTCTGAACAGGGCGCCTGGCCGGGATTAGGAAAGGGTGGTGTGGGAAGGCATTGGACTGCCCGGTTCCAAGAGCTGGTGGAACGGCAGCCTTCAGACTGAAGACGAGGTCTGTGGGCAGTAGGGGAGCCCCTTCATTGAAAAGTCACCCTGGTCCTTGCTGAGAAACCTTGGATTAGATTTAGTTGCATAAACTTCTCTTTCTTAGAATTATAGAATCTCAGATGTAGGAAGGAGCAAGAATCATTCTATAGTCCAGCCGTTCCCTCAGCAAGAATTCCCTCAAGAGCCCGCATGGCCGGCCTGCTTCTCTTTCCACCCCTCCTCGCCGAGGTTCCCTCCTAACCTCTTTCAGATGCATTTATTGCGCTCCTGCTGTGTGTCTGGCACTGGGCTTACAGAGACAAGAAGACAGCTCGTGTACCCTCCTCTTGTCCTGCTCACAGCCTTGCTTGATCACCTCCCCAGCCGGAATCTCCTTGCCGCTTGGGGGCATGGTGGTCTGTCTGCCCTCTCTATGGGCTGCTCGAGCCGTCAGTGCTCTTGGCATCGGTCCAGGAGCTCTTCCCTAAAACTGTCATCCTCTGATCCCAGTTTCTGCTTTACCTTCCTAGCCTGCTCGTCACAGGCTTGGAGACACCTGGGCATCCTGCCCCCTGGGCGCCCTTCACACGCTTGAGAAGCATGATTGGGCCCCTGGAGCGGTTTCCTTGACTGTCGTCATCCTTTGGTCTTGCTGTTGGATTGTTGATGAGGATCATTCCTGAGGCGTGGGAGGGGAGGAGGTGAAGCAGTGCTGCCTGGGCAGGAGCGGGAGATAGGGCAGAAGTTAACTGCCTACTTGGGGAACATCCAGCAATCTGGGAGTACAGCAAAGCAGACTCCCACCTTAAAGCCTGAGGGGCCTCATGCCTAAAAAGCCATGGTGCAGCTGGGAATGAAAGCCACCCATGGCTATAGAGGAAAGTTGCAAAACGTCAGCCCGGGAGAAGGGACCCAGGCTCCAACTCTTAAAAACACTGGGTTGAGCTCTTTCCCTGCCCTTTCTCAGTAGAACGCCTCGGTTAATCAGAGCTAACCTCCCAGTAAGAAGTACTAATCTCTTTGTTCCTCAGTCAAATGGGCCACAGCTGCTGAGTTCAGAGACTTCTCTGCATGTACCTCCAGGCGTAGTTGTGCTTAGTAACGAGCTGTGTGTTCCTGCTTCTGTAGATAAAAGAGTAATTAGCTAAGGCATCTTGTGACTGTTGGGAGAGACTTGAAACTTGCACACATCGTAACCCACGAGCTTTTCACGTGAAGTCATTGTAATCCATAGCATGAAAAATAGAATAAAAATGGGTGCTGGATCTCAGTCCATGCCACCTGGCTCACAGGAATGCTGGTGGTCCCCTGACCGCCCCACACCCTTTCACCTTATTTTTGTGTCTGTGTCTTTGTCTCTCCCATCTATTGCAGCACACACACTGCCTCAGGGGACCCGGTTTTATTAGGGGTGTCGAGAACCCCCGATAGATTGCGAACCTTCCTTTTATGGAGTGGGGTGGGCAGGGAGTAGGCAGCTACTGTGCTTTGTCATGGACAGATTTTACAAGTCAGCAAAACTGGGCTTCTGCTCCCCTGGTAACACTTTGGAGTCCTCCCCTGCAGAACCCCCTGGGAGATGAGCAGCTTAAGAGGAAAGCATGAGGTGCAGCCAGCCGGACCCAAGGGTGCAGTGGGTTCTGTTGGAGAAAATGGACTCGACTGAGAAGCACAGAACCAAACCGGAATAAGGAATCACCACCCAGACGGGAGAGTGATCCAGGAGAGAGCACCACACTGGGCTTGGCATGTGGCTGCTGCTCAAAGAGGAACAAAAAGAGGGTTTGAATGAATGAGTGAAGGAATGAACTGACTAACATATTCCATATCTCCTGATCCTGCAAACTGCACTCTGAGAGTATGTGCAGACAATTGATCTGATAGCCTCTGGGGAGGTGTGGAAAATGAGAAGAGTGCCAGATGATGAGATGAGAAGTACGTGGCAATTAAAACAAAAACACAACAGTAACAGAAAACTGCAGACTGGTTGTGCTAGATTTCAATGCGACATGGAACAAATTGATGAGTGAGAAAGATCTTCGGGATTATCACATTGAAGGTGGTAAAGAGGCTTAACCTGCCAGTCCTGCTGGTCTGTTGATAGTGCTTGTCTATTGAGAAGAATCACAATGCTTAATTTTGGCTTAGGGGAATGTGATCGATTAGTGATGCCTGCCTTGGGCCTGGGAAAGGACCACAGTGAGGCCCAGGCCAGAGGTTGGTTATTCCTGAGTAGCCCAGCGGCCTCTCTTTTCGTAGGAGAGAAGAGACTTACTCAGAGTCACACGGCAGCTTGGTGCCAAGGTTACCCTGATGTGCCCAGGGGTCTTGATTTAATTCAAGTGCTCATTTTTACCACGCTGCCCATGTGTTCCGTACCTGGCTGTCCAGTGTGTCCTAGTTTAAGACTCGTCTTGTTGGGGTGGCGGAAACAGAGGAACGGAACTTTGCCTGAGAAGAGGCGGCGGTGACATGCTCATGGCTGTGATCGTGCGCAGTCGGCTCAACCCACTTACAGGCCTGGGGCCGCCCGCCTCCCCAGGCACTGACCCTGGGAGGAGGGAGGGCCGGCGCCGGCGGGCTTGGGTGGGGGTGGGCCGCGCGGAGGCGGCAGAAAGCAGATCAGCCGGCCTGGATGAGCGGACTCCCGAGCAGAAGTGAGCGCATCGGGCGGGAGAGGAAGGGGCAGTTCGACACTAGCGAGAAGACTCCTTTTTTGTTTCTTTCTCACAGGCGGCCCTGGGAGGGGCTTCCCAGAGACTGCAAGGACATAGCAACAGCGCTGAGACTCTTCCCTTTTTCTTCCTTCTTTCCTCCCCTCCTTCCTTCCACCAGCATTCGTTATCTACTTTGTTTAAGGAGACCCAGTTACTGGGCTCACTTGTGCAGAATTAAGAGTGTCTCTATTAGACCTCCATAAGAGCACTGAGGATTCAGGGATATTGTGTTTTTAAATTGTTTGTTTGTTTGTTTGTTGAGAGGGGAATATTTTTTTCTCCCCCCAAGAAACTCTTTAAGAAACTAAATGGAGGCTAACGATTGGGCTGAAATCAATCAGAGGCCTCCTTGGTGTGTCTGCCCCAGGAGTTTTGCCTTGGACAAGTAATTTAATCTTTGTGTGCCTCAGTTTCCTCATCTGTACCCACTTCCTCGGTTGCTGTGAGGATGAAACAAGTGGATTTATGTAAAACCATGTTGATCGGTGCCAGGTACACAGCAAGTGCTATATACGCGGTTAACATGTTTTTAATCGACAGGTAAAATTTTTTGCACTTACGGTGCAACATGATGTCTTGATACACGTCCACATCGTGGAAGGGCGAAGTCAAGCTACTTATAGACACATGCGTCACCTCCCACACTTGCCTTCGCTTGTGTGTGGTGACAGCACTCAAGATCTTCTCTCTTTGCATTTGTTAGCTGTTATAACTCCTGCAAACTTGGGTTACTAGACCTAACACTGTGATTTTTTTTTTTGCCTTCTCGTTTTATACTTTCTCGAATAGTTTATAGCATGGCATGCCCATAAGAGGGCATGAGAAACAGGCACATGGGAAAGAAACAAGACATCACCTCTTCCTGGAGCTAGAGACTTAAAACCCTTGAGATGAACCTTGTAAATCAAGAATCAAACATCCAGTTTCTTGTTAGCACAGCCGCAGAAAGAAGTTGAGTGCTTTGCAGAATAGAATTAATTGAGGAACCTTGGAGTTCTGAGGGTCTCAGAACTTGGCTTGAATGACTCGGTGCGTGTCTTGAAGCCCCGATTGTGCTGTCACAGAATTCTCCACCTGGCAGATAATGAAACGATAACTGGGTGTTTTTGGCCACCACCGTCCAGGGTTATCGGGCAGGCCCAGGGTGGCAGAGAGGGGCTCCGCCGTCTCTGTGGCGGCCGCTGCTCCGGATCAATAGCTCTGTGTAGTGCAGGACGTTGGCACTTTGCCCCTCGATTCTCCAAGCGTTGGGGTGGCCGCGGCTGATGAAATATTGATCTCAGGCCTGTCAGTTTCAATGGAATTCAAGAACGGGTTGCAATAAAAAGCAAGCTTTCTCGCTAGCAGCCATCCTGTTAATTCCTCTTTGCGTGGAGCTTTGCTCTCCATGCTCAGAACACAACGAGTTGCCTTTCTTACACAACGGACCCTTACGGAGCTCCGGGAAGACGTGTTAAGGGGAAACAGCAGAGGAAATCCGCTTGCGACCGTCAGTGCTCTGTCCGCCAGCGCGGCCAGCAATAGGGCGACTTCAAGGCAGCGCCGACTTGGAGCCAGGTTGTGCCCAAGGCCGCGCGTTCCCCACATTGGCTCGTCACTGCAGTGAGATGTCTCGAACGCTAGGCGATCACATCTGAAGCAGGAAGAAGAGTTTAAACTTCCAGATGAGGTGCATGCACACGCCCGTGCGTTTGAGACTCCTGAGGGGGCTGAGCGGAGTGGATCAGAAGCGCTCCGCCTCGTCCCCAGTGCGGGAGTGGATCAGAAGCGCTCAGCCTTGTCCCCAGTGTGGGAGCGGATCAGAAGCGCTCCGCCTCGTCGCCTGGTGGGGGAGTGGATCAGAAGCGCTCCGCCTCGTCCCCTGGTGGGGGAGTGGATCAGAAGCGCTCCGCCTCGTCCCCTGGTGCGGGAGTGGATCAGAAGCGCTCCGCCTCGTCTCCTGGTGCGGGAGTGGATCAGAAGCGCTCCGCCTCGTCCCCTGGTGCGGGAGTGGATCAGAAGCGCTCCGCCTCGTCCCCTGGTGCGGGAGTGGATCAGAAGCGCTCCGCCTCGTCCCCTGGTGCGGGAGTGGATCAGAAGCGCTCCGCCTCGTCCCCTGGTGCGGGAGTGGATCAGAAGCGCTCCGCCTCGTCCCCTGGTGCGGGAGTGGATCAGAAGCGCTCCGCCTCGTCCCCTGGTGCGGGAGCGGATCAGAAGCGCTCCCCCTCGTCCCCTGGTGCGGGAGCGGATCAGAAGCGCTCCGCCTCGTCCCCTGGTGCGGGAGTGGATCAGAAGCGCTCCGCCTCGTCCCCTGGTGCGGGAGTGGATCAGAAGCGCTCCCCCTCGTCCCCTGGTGCGGGAGCGGATCAGAAGCGCTCCGCCTCGTCCCCTGGTGGGGGAGCGGATCAGAAGCGCTCCGCCTCGTCCCCTGGTGGGGGAGTGGATCAGAAGCGCTCCGCCTCGTCTCCTGGTGTGGGAGTGGATCAGAAGCGCTCCGCCTCGTCCCCTGGTGCGGGAGTGGATCAGAAGCGCTCCGCCTCGTCTCCTGGTGTGGGAGTGGATCAGAAGCGCTCCGCCTCGTCCCCTGGTGCGGGAGTGGATCAGAAGCGCTCCGCCTCGTCCCCTGGTGCGGGAGTGGATCAGAAGCGCTCCGCCTTGTCCCCTGGTGCGGGAGTGGATCAGAAGCGCTCCGCCTCGTCTCCTGGTGCGGGAGTGGATCAGAAGCGCTCCGCCTCGTCCCCTGGTGCGGGAGTGGATCAGAAGCGCTCCGCCTCGTCCCCTGGTGGGGGAGTGGATCAGAACGCTCCGCCTCGTCCCCTGGTGCGGGAGCGGATCAGAAGCGCTCCGCCTCGTCCCCTGGTGGGGGAGTGGATCAGAAGCGCTCCGCCTCGTCTCCTGGTGTGGGAGTGGATCAGAAGCGCTCCGCCTCGTCCCCTGGTGCGGGAGTGGATCAGAAGCGCTCCGCCTCGTCTCCTGGTGTGGGAGTGGATCAGAAGCGCTCCGCCTCGTCCCCTGGTGCGGGAGTGGATCAGAAGCGCTCCGCCTCGTCCCCTGGTGCGGGAGTGGATCAGAAGCGCTCCGCCTTGTCCCCTGGTGCGGGAGTGGATCAGAAGCGCTCCGCCTCGTCTCCTGGTGCGGGAGCGGATCAGAAGCGCTCCGCCTCGTCCCCTGGTGCGGGAGTGGATCAGAAGCGCTCCGCCTCGTCCCCTGGTGCGGGAGTGGATCAGAAGCGCTCCGCCTCGTCCCCTGGTGCGGGAGTGGATCAGAAGCGCTCCGCCTTGTCCCCTGGTGCGGGAGTGGATCAGAAGCGCTCCGCCTCGTCTCCTGGTGCGGGAGCGGATCAGAAGCGCTCCGCCTCGTCCCCTGGTGCGGGAGTGGATCAGAAGCGCTCCGCCTCGTCCCCTGGTGGGGGAGTGGATCAGAAGCGCTCCGCCTCGTCTCCTGGTGTGGGAGTGGATCAGAAGCGCTCCGCCTCGTCCCCTGGTGCGGGAGTGGATCAGAAGCGCTCCGCCTCGTCCCCTGGTGCGGGAGTGGATCAGAAGCGCTCCGCCTCGTCTCCTGGTGCGGGAGCGGATCAGAAGCGCTCCGCCTCGTCCCCTGGTGCGGGAGTGGATCAGAAGCGCTCCGCCTCGTCCCCTGGTGGGGGAGTGGATCAGAAGCGCTCCGCCTCGTCCCCTGGTGCGGGAGTGGATCAGAAGCGCTCCGCCTCGTCCCCTGGTGCGGGAGTGGATCAGAAGCGCTCCGCCTCGTCTCCTGGTGTGGGAGTGGATCAGAAGCGCTCCGCCTCGTCCCCTGGTGCGGGAGTGGATCAGAAGCGCTCCGCCTCGTCCCCTGGTGCGGGAGTGGATCAGAAGCGCTCCGCCTCGTCTCCTGGTGCGGGAGCGGATCAGAAGCGCTCCGCCTCGTCCCCTGGTGCGGGAGTGGATCAGAAGCGCTCCGCCTCGTCCCCTGGTGGGGGAGTGGATCAGAAGCGCTCCGCCTCGTCCCCTGGTGCGGGAGTGGATCAGAAGCGCTCCGCCTCGTCCCCTGGTGTGGGAGTGGATCAGAAGCGCTCCCCCTCGTCCCCTGGTGCGGGAGTGGATCAGAAGCGCTCCGCCTCGTCCCCTGGTGCGGGAGTGGATCAGAAGCGCTCCGCCTCGTCCCCTGGTGCGGGAGTGGATCAGAAGTGCTCCGCCTCGTCCCCTGGTGCGGGAGTGGATCAGAAGCGCTCCGCCTCGTCCCCTGGTGCGGGAGTGGATCAGAAGCGCTCCGCCTCGTCCCCTGGTGCGGGAGTGGATCAGAAGCGCTCCGCCTCGTCCCCTGGTGCGGGAGTGGATCAGAAGCGCTCCGCCTCGTCCCCTGGTGCGGGAGTGGATCAGAAGCGCTCCGCCTCGTCCCCTGGTGCGGGAGTGGATCAGAAGCGCTCCGCCTCGTCCCCTGGTGCGGGAGTGGATCAGAAGCGCTCCGCCTCGTCCCCTGGTGGGGGAGTGGATCAGAAGCGCTCCGCCTCGTCCCCTGGTGCGGGGGTGGATCAGAAGCGCTCCGCCTCGTCCCTGGTGCGGGAGTGGATCAGAAGCGCTCCGCCTCGTCCCCAGTGTGGGAGTGGATCAGAAGCGCTCCGCCTCGTCCCAGGGTGGGAGTGGATCAGAAGCGCTCCGCCTCGTCCCCTGGTGCGGGAGTGGATCAGAAGCGCTCCGCCTCGTCCCCTGGTGCGGGAGTGGATCAGAAGCGCTCCGCCTCATCCACTGGTGCGGGAGTGGATCAGAAGCGCTCCGCCTCGTCTCCTGGTGCGGGAGTGGATCAGAAGCGCTCCGCCTCGTCCCCTGGTGCGGGAGTGGATCAGAAGCGCTCCGCCTCGTCCCCTGGTGCGGGAGTGGATCAGAAGCGCTCCGCCTCGTCCCCTGGTGGGGGAGTGGATCAGAAGCGCTCCGCCTCGTCCCCTGGTGCGGGAGTGGATCAGAAGCGCTCCGCCTCGTCCCCTGGTGCGGGAGTGGATCAGAAGCGCTCCGCCTCGTCCCCTGGTGCGGGAGTGGATCAGAAGCGCTCCGCCTCGTCCCCTGGTGGGGGAGTGGATCAGAAGCGCTCCGCCTCGTCCCCAGTGTGGGAGTGGATCAGAAGCGCTCCGCCTCGTCCCCAGTGTGGGAGTGGATCAGAAGCGCTCCGCCTCGTCCCCAGTGTGGGAGTGGATCAGAAGCGCTCCGCCTCGTCCCCTGGTGGGGGAGTGGATCAGAAGCGCTCCGCCTCGTCCCCTGGTGCGGGAGTGGATCAGAAGCGCTCCGCCTCGTCCCCTGGTGCGGGAGTGGATCAGAAGCGCTCCGCCTCGTCCCCTGGTGCGGGAGTGGATCAGAAGCGCTCCGCCTCGTCCCCTGGTGCGGGAGTGGATCAGAAGCGCTCCGCCTCGTCCTCTGGTGCGGGAGTGGATCAGAAGCGCTCCGCCTCGTCTCCTGGTGCGGGAGTGGATCAGAAGCGCTCCGCCTCGTCCCCAGTGTGGGAGTGGATCAGAAGCGCTCCGCCTCGTCCCTGGTGCGGGAGTGGATCAGAAGCGCTCCGCCTCGTCCCCAGTGTGGGAGTGGATCAGAAGCGCTCCGCCTCGTCCCCAGTGTGGGAGTGGATCAGAAGCGCTCCGCCTCGTCCCCTGGTGCGGGAGTGGATCAGAAGCGCTCCGCCTCGTCCCCTGGTGCGGGAGTGGATCAGAAGCGCTCCGCCTCGTCCTCTGGTGCGGGAGTGGATCAGAAGCGCTCCGCCTCGTCCCCTGGTGCGGGAGTGGATCAGAAGCGCTCCGCCTCGTCTCCTGGTGCGGGAGTGGATCAGAAGCGCTCCCCCTCGTCCCCTGGTGCGGGAGTGGATCAGAAGCGCTCCGCCTCGTCTCCTGGTGCGGGAGTGGATCAGAAGCGCTCCGCCTCGTCTCCTGGTGCGGGAGTGGATCAGAAGCGCTCCGCCTCGTCCCCTGGTGCGGGAGCGGATCAGAAGCGCTCCGCCTCGTCCCCTGGTGCGGGAGTGGATCAGAAGCGCTCCGCCTCGTCTCCTGGTGCGGGAGTGGATCAGAAGCGCTCCGCCTCGTCTCCTGGTGCGGGAGTGGATCAGAAGCGCCCCGCCTCGTCTCCTGGTGCGGGAGTGGATCAGAAGCGCTCCGCCTCGTCCCCTGGTGCGGGAGCGGATCAGAAGCGCTCCGCCTCGTCCCCTGGTGCGGGAGTGGATCAGAAGCGCTCCGCCTCGTCTCCTGGTGCGGGAGTGGATCAGAAGCGCTCCGCCTCGTCTCCTGGTGCGGGAGTGGATCAGAAGCGCTCCGCCTCGTCTCCTGGTGCGGGAGTGGATCAGAAGCGCTCCGCCTCGTCCCCTGGTGCGGGAGCGGATCAGAAGCGCTCCGCCTCGTCCCCTGGTGCGGGAGTGGATCAGAAGCGCTCCGCCTCGTCCTCTGGTGCGGGAGTGGATCAGAAGCGCTCCGCCTCGTCTCCTGGTGGGGGAGTGGATCAGAAGCGCTCCGCCTCGTCTCCTGGTGGGGGAGTGGATCAGAAGCGCTCCGCCTCGTCCCCTGGTGCGGGAGCGGATCAGAAGCGCTCCGCCTCGTCCCCTGGTGCGGGAGTGGATCAGAAGCGCTCCGCCTCGTCTCCTGGTGCGGGAGCGGATCAGAAGCGCTCCGCCTCGTCCCCTGGTGCGGGAGCGGATCAGAAGCGCTCCGCCTCGTCCCCTGGTGCGGGAGTGGATCAGAAGCGCTCCGCCTCGTCTCCTGGTGCGGGAGTGGATCAGAAGCGCTCCGCCTCGTCTCCTGGTGCGGGAGTGGATCAGAAGCGCTCCGCCTCGTCCCCTGGTGCGGGAGCGGATCAGAAGCGCTCCGCCTCGTCCCCTGGTGCGGGAGTGGATCAGAAGCGCTCCGCCTCGTCCTCTGGTGCGGGAGTGGATCAGAAGCGCTCCGCCTCGTCTCCTGGTGGGGGAGTGGATCAGAAGCGCTCCGCCTCGTCTCCTGGTGGGGGAGTGGATCAGAAGCGCTCCGCCTCGTCCCCTGGTGCGGGAGCGGATCAGAAGCGCTCCGCCTCGTCCCCTGGTGCGGGAGTGGATCAGAAGCGCTCCGCCTCGTCCTCTGGTGAGGGGGTGGATCAGAAGCGCTCCGCCTCGTCCCCTGGTGCGGGAGTGGATCAGAAGCGCTCCGCCTCGTCCCCTGGTGGGGGAGTGGATCAGAAGCGCTCCGCCTCGTCCCCTGGTGCGGGAGTGGATCAGAAGCGCTCCGCCTCGTCCCCTGGTGCGGGAGTGGATCAGAAGCGCTCCGCCTCGTCCCCTGGTGCGCTATCAATTGAGCAGTTTCCAGAAGCAACGGCAGAGCTGGCGTTTTGCTTAGTTTTATAGGGTAGTTTTCTCCTTCTGTCATAAGGGGAAATGAGGAGGCAAGAAGGCTTCCTTATCACCCTTTTTGTACTTTCGTAATGAGCCTGCTTTGCTCCCGCTCTGCGCCTGCCTGGGTACGGAGGGCAGAACCCTTTTCTCCCCCGAGGTTCCATGCCCAACCCTCTGTCTCGGCTTATTTTTGATAAAAGCTTCAGCACAAAACCCCATAGAGTGTTCTTTAAGAGCACGCACACGTGTGTGCATACTGTAGTCGCTTTTCTGTATTTTTCTGGTAGTGCTACAAAATGCAGAAACTCTTAGTTGATACATCAAGTCTCCAGCATTTATCAGGAAAGTCACCCCTGTGAGTACAGGGATACCTCAACCTAAGGAGGTACAAGAGAACAAGAGGGATGAAAGTAAAGGTAAGGCCGGGCGCGGTGGCTCACACCTGCAATCCTAGCACTCTGGGAGGCCGAGGCGGGAGGATCGCTTGAGCTCAGGCTTTCGAGACCAGCCTGAGCAAGAGCGAGACCCTTCTCCTCTACTGAAAATAGAAATAGCTGGGAACTACTCAAAATAGAAAAAATTAGCATGGTGGCTCATGTCTGTAGTCCCAGCTACTAGGGAGGCTGAGGCCAGAGGATCGCTTGAGCCCAGGAGTTTGAGGCTGCTGTGAGCTAGGCTGATGCAGAGCGAGACTTGGTCTCAGAAAAAGAAAGCAAGTGAAAGTGAAGGGTGTCAAGTGTAAGATTCGAAGTCTTCCTTAGATAATGTGGAAATTCGATGATAATGTTATATCTCATCACAATCACATCCTTTCTCTCTCTCTCTCTCTTTTTTTTTTTTTTTTTTTGAGACAGAGTCTCACTCTGTTGCCCAGGCTAGAGTGAGTGTCGTGGCGTCAGCCTAGCTCACAGCAACCTCACACTCCTGGGCTTAAGCGATCCTCCTGCCTCAGCCTCCCGAGTAGCTGGGACCACAGGCATGTGCCACCCACCATGCCCGGCTAATTTTTTCTCTATATATTAGTTGTCCAATTAATTTCTTTCTATTTTTAGTAGAGACGGGGTCTCACTCTTTCTCAGGCTGGTTTTGAACTCCTGACCTTGTGCAATCTGCCTGCCTTGGCCTCCCAGGTGCCTGTCATCCTCCTAGGGTGACAGGCGTGAGCCACCGTGCCCGGCCTTTTCTCATTTTTTTTATGTCTCATCTTAAATGCCACCTCCTTGGAGAAACCTCCCTCTCTACCTTTCTGAAACAGCTTCTCCCCAGCCCCGGCTGGAGGATCGGCATGGCTTTCTGTGCAGCCTCAAGCACAGTTTCCGTCGGCTGGTGTTTCAGGGGCAAGAGTGACTTTTGCACCTCACAGACGTGAAAAGGTTCCATCCTGTTGCAATACACTTTTTCAGACCGTCACCTCTCCTCTCTCAGAGGGGTTTTGGCGTTTGCTGCCTTCCGTGTTCAGGATCCTGCCAGCTAGACCCCGAGTCAGCGAGGGCGGGGACTGGGGCTGGCTTGTTTTTATACTCCAGCGCTCCCCGGGAGCACGGGACAGCCAGCATCTGTCAAACGAAGTCCGGAGCACAGGAGAGAATGCGGCCTGCAGGTGCACACAGCCGCAGAAACGCATGGCTGTGAGGATGCCCCGGACGGCACAGTCGTGCCTCTGGTCCTCCCCGTGGCCTTCTCTTGGGGGCTTGAAATGACAGGTGTGGCATATCTTGACTCCCAATTTCCATCGTGATCTCCAGGGAGGAAAACGTCAGGTACAAACTCCGACTGCCCTGACTACGGTTCAGCCGCTGCTGAAGCCAGCAACGTTTGCGTCTAGGAAAAGTGCTTATTTTTTTTTCTTTTACCTAAAAGAAGGTCTTCAGGTTGCTCTGGGGCTGTCCATAGGGTCAGGAAGTCCTCCAGTGAATTATTCTGGGATAAAGGCCTTCTCTGGGGCTCCCGCCTGCTCGTCTCTGGAAGTCGCTCGGGTTCCCAATCACACTTGCATGTTATTAACATGAGACAGTCACTGTCTGCGTCACCCCCTTCTACAAATAGAACATACCAGGGAAGAGTTACTGCTTTGCTTTCCCTATGGCAATATTTTCCCAATACTTCCTCCATTTGAGGTCTCCTCTAATGGTTTCAAATGCTGTGAAACCTAGAAGCAACTTAAAAGTGATGTTACATCGTATATTAAATATCACCAAGTCTCTATCTTAGAGGGCTTGAATTTCACATTTAAGAGGAATATGAATTTTACCCTGCTGACATTAGGCTTGATTGGCTATATTCACTCAGAAGACTTTTTCAGAACGTTAGATTTTTAATCTTGTCTTTGCTGAGTCTTACAGTGGCTTTTTCAATTCTCTAATGTTCCTTTTATTGCTTTTCCCTTCTGTCCATGGTAGACTGAGAACCGCCTCGCCAACCACTGAGAAAGGACTTGTAACCTGACTATCTCTAAACCTGGCTGTCATCCTTTGTGTGTGGCCACGAGACAGGAAGGGACATATCACTCAGTATTGAGTTCATTATCTTCCCGAAGTATCCTGGCTTTACTTCTGCAGGAATAAACAAATGGAGTGAAATGATTTCCAAACTGCTCGTAATATTATATGACCCTAAATTATTCTAACGCTCACTGCTAGAGAGAGAGAATACATTATTTTAATTCATTAAGATGGCAATAATTGGGAGTCTCAATCCTTGCAGGAAATGAAGCAATTAAGAAGTCACGAAATCAGAGGCAGATAAGATGCCAGATGCCGAAATAGGTTAAGCAGCACAGGATGGCGCAGCTTCGGTGCCTGTTACTGAGGTGCTCTGGCCGCCTGCGTGATAGGTAGCTACAGAAATGCAGGACCCACCCCTGCCAGGGGTCAAAAGAGCGTATCGTATTTTTGTTGTTGTTGTTCTTATATATTTTAAACCAGGAATTCTTTCAGGCTTTTGGAAATATGCTGACCATGACTTTCTGCTCCCAGGCATGCCGGGCGGTCTAAGGGTCCAGAGATTTCAGGACCCACTTAGCACTAAGTCCTCAGGACATTCTGGCCACGGAGGAGAGGGAGGGGTTTGCCATGGCGACTTGGGGGGGGCGCGGGGCAGTCCACACGCGGCCTGGCGTGGCGCGCGGTGGTAGCTGGGGTGAAGATGAGGAGGGCTTGAATGCCCCCTCCGCCATATTTCCACATTGCGCTTAAGGCAGGGGAGGGGCCATTATGCTTTGTGGTCAGATAGGTGACTCAGAAGGGCCACCTGGGTGGCGGGGTAGAGAAAGGACGTGCCCACGAGGGGCTGGAGGGAGGAGACTGGTGAAAGAGCTTCGCAGGAGACAAAGGACAAGACTGTGACCAGAAGGACTCAGGCCGGAGGCGGCAGTGGCAGGCGGTGGCGGCAGGTGGGAGTGGGGGAGGGAGGGGGATTGTGTGTCTGGGTGAGACAGAGACATGGAGAACGAGGAGGAGGAAGGGGAGAAGAGGAGGAAGAGAAGGAAGAAAAAAAGAAAAGGAGGAAAGAAGAGGGGAAGAAAAGAAAAGGAGAACTGGCATATTTCTGAGATTCCTATCTTTGGTAAATATTTGACCGAATTTTTTCACTGGCCTTGCTCTTCAGTCTGCACACGCATTAGCCCTTTGCACTGGCTTGCTTTTTTCTCATTATCCACTCGACATCATCCACACTTGACATACAAGTGCAAAGAGTTAACATAAGCCTGCTGGACGCCAGATGGACACCTCATCCTTTTACTTGTTCACCCTTTGAGCAGACGATCCATTTCAGGGGTCCTCAAACGTTTTAAATGGGGGGCCAGTCCACTGTCCCTCAGACCACTGGAGAGTGCGCACTGCGGGCCCGGGACGCGTCGGCTGCTAAGCAGGACAGGCAGCGGCGGCGAAGACACCCGGCGGGCCGGGTACCTGTGCTAGGCGGGCCGCGTGAGGCCCGGGCGCCGTATAGTTTGAGGACGCCTGGTGTATTTAATCAGATTAAAGTTCGATGGCTTCTTGGCTCCTTACCAGGGCGTTTGATCTTTGGCTTCTCATCCTTCTGTTTGCCTTGAACGTTTAAGTCCCCCGATTCGTTGTTTATTAAACAAAGGTTTATGGAGCACTTAGTCCGGGCCAGGCCTGGTCCTGGAGGCTGGGGTATGCTGGTGAGCGAAGCAGGCAAACCCTGTTCTCGCGGGGCGGCCTCTCTCCTGCCCTGTGTGAGTCTTGGGTTTTTGGATTGGTTTGATAGCGGAGTCAGGTTGGAGCCCCCTGTCTGGCATTCTCTTTTCCTTAGAAGCAATCAGAACCCAAAACCTACTGAGGAATCAGTCTGCTCTCTGAGTCACTCTTGTTTTGCTTTTCTCCCAAAGAGCCTCGTTTACGACATTCAGGACTCAGACATCTCTGTAGCCTTTAATGTTCATAATGATCAGAAATTGGCGCCACATCCCCGAGAAGAGCGCAGAGTTAACTTTGTGGGTGACTATTTCTGTAGAAGGAAGTGGCAGTTCTTATACAACTGGGATGTGAAGAGGTTTTCTCTCACCTCTTCTTCCACTCCATTAAGGAAAAGTTAAGTTTTGTTTTAATTTTTAAAGTGTGAAGTAAGTTTCCAAAAGATCTTTGAAGAAGGGGTGGCCTGGGACTCTGGGAGGCTGCTTATTTTAAATGTCAGAGGATCACAGGAGCTGGAAGAGAGAAGGCCTGCGTGCACAGATCCAGGACTGGAGGGCTGTTTCGTCGGCAACTGCAGAGCCAGGCCAGCGGGCGCGGTGTAAATATGTGGGGACGGAGGTGCCTCACCTCTGCTGCTGTCCCTGGTGCGTGGTGAGTCGAAAGAGCATGCTTCTATTTCCCTTAGTGTCTCTCTGCAAGTCCCATCTCATTTCTCGCTTTAATGGGGACATACTTTATGCCTAAACAAAGGCCCTACTGCTAGAACTCACGCCTGCTGCCTCCACTGCTCTTCTCTGCCAGGACTCGGGTAGGAAGGAGGGAGGAAGGAGCTCCTCCCTGCTGCGAGCTCTGGGGACTGTCAGCTCCCTGCAGGGGGCCCGGCCCTGACTGCTGGCCCCTGGCTTGGCCACACGATGGAGACCACCACTCCCCACTCCCTGGCCCCTGGCCCCCGGCCCCGGGATCCCTGATTGTGCCGCACGGTGTGTGCACTAGCAAGGCAGCTGAACTGATTTTGGTTCATGGCAATCGGATGCACTTTCGTTGTGCCCTGTGCTAGCCGCTGACGCCGGTGAATAAAATAGCATCTAGCCATTGGGCTAGTCATGGATAGAAAGGTGTCTTACCACTGCAGAAATGCACAATGTGCAAAGGCGAGGTGGAGGGAAGATGAGTGAATTCTGCTGGGAGGTGTGTAGAGCAAGGTTCAACAAACAGGTTTGACGTTTGAATCAGGACTTCACGGATGAGTGGTTCTGCCGGGGATACAAGGGAAGGGCGGAATTCCCGACCAGAGAACATGGACGAATGCCCAGAGAGATGACAGCCCTGGAGACATCCCAGACTGTCAGAGTCCAGGAGCTGGTGTGTCATCTCCATGTGGTTGGCGCTGACAAGAGGAGGCCTGAGATAAACTCAAGTGCTACATCGTGGAGTGGGATTGGATTTGGTGTTTAAAGAGAATCAAAACCACAATGAGGTATCACTCATCTCCAATGAGAACTACATTAACAAGTCCCGAAACAACAAATGTTGGCGTGGATGCGGAGAGAGAGGAACACTCCTACACTGCTGGTGGGACTGCAAACTAGTTCAACCTCTGTGGAAAGCAATATGGAGATACCTCAAAGCGATACAAGTGGATCTACCATTTGATCCAGCAATCCCAATACTGGGCATCTACCCAAAAGAACAAAAGTCACTCTATGCAAAAGACACCTGCACTCGAATGTTTATAGCAGCACAATTCACAATTGCAAAGATGTGGAAACAACCCAAGTGCCCATCAATTCATGAGTGGATTAATAAAATGTGGTCTATGTATACCATGGAGTACTATTCAGCTGTAAGAAACAACAGTGATCTAGCACCTTTTGTATTTTCCTGGCTAGAGCTGGAACCTATTCTATTAAGTGAAGTATCTCAAGAATGGAAAAACCAAACACCATATGTACTCACCAGCAAATTGGTATTAACTGATCACCACCTAAGTGGACATAGAGGAATAACATTCATCGGGTGTCGGGTGGGGGAGGGGATGGGCATACCCATCCATTATGAATGTGGTGTGCACTGTCTGGGGGATGGACACACTTGAAGCTCTGACTTGAGGGGGGAGGGGGGAAAGGGCAATATACCAACCTTAACATTTGTACCCCCATAATATACTGGAAAATAAATAAATAAGTACATAAATTTAATTAAAAAGAAAAAGAGAAACTCGAGGTTGGTAAGCAGGTGAGAAATGGAATTGATTCTGGTTTTAGAAACACCGCTCCCTCTGGCAGGAACGTGGAGGGTGATTGTAGCAAATGCAGAAATGGAGGCAGGAGGTCCCGTTGGGAGATTTCTGCAGTGACGGGCAGGCGCCATGCTGCGGGCCTGGCCTGGGGCCGTGTCTCCTGCCCCAACCTCCCTCCTGGGCTCCACGCCCCCCACCCCCCCAGCTCTGGAAGCTCCGCACTCACAGTTGCTCATGGGTCGTTCAAGGGCAGCTCCAAGTGTCTCTTTCGTGCCATTTTTCCAGTCGGGAAATCCCATCAGCTCTTCCTCCCTCCCCATCTCTTTCCCTCACTCCTCTCCCTGCCCGTGGCCTTCTCCCTGCTACTCCACGCCCCCCCGCCCCGTCACGTTCCAGCTGCTCCTGTTCCCCCCAGACACCCACCTGGGTCCCTCCCTCAACTCCCCACGCCCTTGCCCAAACCTCGTCTTCTTGGGGAGGCCGACCCTGCCTTGCCCACGCGTCCCACGCTGCCCGCCGCCCGCCGCCCTTCCCCAGCACAATTCGCCCACTTGGCTTGGCTCCCGTTTCATTTTCCGTTGCACACGTCACCTTCTGGCATGCTGTATCATTTCCATATTTATTTTATTTGCTGCCTGTTGTCTGTCCACACTCAAATGTAGCTCCTCTAGGATAGTGTTCTTTGTCTGTTTGCTCACTACTCTATCTTAAATGACCTAGAACAATGCTTAGCACAGAATAGGGACTCAATGAATATTGGATGAATGAACGAATGAATGACTGGAAAGTTTGCCGGAAAGAATGGCCAGTGGAGGCTATTAATGGAGTGGAAGTTGCACCTCTTGGCATCCTGTTGACTTTGAGAGTGGAAAAAAATAAAAAGAGTAAAAAATGATTCTGGGATCCTGAGCTTGGACTCAAATGTCTTGACCTGATAGGAGCAAGGCAGGAGAGGAATGCACCTGAGGGGAATTAATGAGTTCTGCTGGGGTCGTGTTGAGTCTGCATGCTTGTGTACTGCCCAAGGTCAGTCGCTTGGCATGTGGATTGTGCTCAAGAGCGAAATCGGGCTGGGATTACAGTTTTCGATAGTCACCAGCTGTGGAATGGACGAAGTCTTCTACGGAGAGGGACCGAATGCCAGGAAGGAAGGATGCGGAAAGGTGCCCCACCTTTGTGACGGACACACCCGGGAAGAGCCGGCGTGCACTGGGCAGTATTCTGGGATGCACAGTGTGGTCCCTCGGCTAACTCAGACCCTTCTTTGGAAGCTGGAGAAGAGAAAGAGGCGGGTATGCGAGCAGGCAGAGTGGAGTGATGGCGGCAACTTCTGTCACATAGTCCTTGGGTGAGGCTGTGTCATGCTTGAGTCGCCTTCTAGGCCCCCGTGTCCCCCAGCCACCCTTGTCCCCAACTTCTTGAATCCTACCTGCAGCACCTGCCCTGAGCTTTGGGTGATTTCTCTGTCAAGACCGCAGACAGCAGGGCTCCAACCCGGAGCGGCAGGAGCAGCAGCCACTGTGCTCTTCGCTGGGCTGCCGTGAAGGCGGCGCGGCCTGTGTCGTGTGCATTCCACGCTCCGTGGTCCGGTGGAGACAATGGGCTTTAGGTTCCAGTTTCTCAGAACAGTCGGAGGTCAGTGAAATGAATTGTGCATGTTTACGAGAGCCAGCGATACTTGCTTCTGCAGATGACTCTTCAAGGAAACTCAAACAAAAAGCCATTTTCTTTTCTTTTTTCTTTTCATTCTTTTTAATTATTTTTTTCTTTTTTTTCTTTTTCCAGCATATTATGAGGGTACAAATGTTGAGGTTACGTATATTTCCCTTGGCCCCCCCCACCTCGAGTCGAAGCTTCAAGTGTGTTTTTTTAAATTTTTTTTTTTTTTTTTTGAGAAACTTCTCAGGGAAAAGGAAGGAAATGCATATATCTATCTATCTATATATATGCAAGGCTCTATTTTAGCTTTGGAAGCCAATGCAGGTTGGAAGGACTGGTTTGGGCTTGCATTTAATAGTCACCGCTGCTGGGAGCCTAGGACCCCGATAAACGCCTGCGTCTGTTGTCTTAGTACTGGGGGGCTACTGTTAAACTGGTTGTACCCGCTCGAGTCTGTAAGGACATTTCGAAACAGTGATTTCAAAGAAGAAATTGAGTTTATTTCTTCACTTCGTGTACAAGGGCAAGAATATATAGGGCCGTGTCTTTTCTTCCTCGGCAGAGAGAGGTCCTGCGTGTGATGGCTGTCACCTTCAAGGCAGGAGCTTGGCACTGCTGTGCAGCCAACAGGAAACGCTTGGGCTCTCTCCCTGTCCTGCCATCTGCCTTGATTTTTAATGTCTTCCACTGAGGCACATGAGCTGCCATGGTGCCCTCTGTCTTCTCTTCGTAAGTATCAAATGGACATGTCATGTGCTTGGGGGCTGTCTCACGATGACGGCCATGATAGCAAGAGTGACAGTGCTGTTATGTTACTGGTGGCAGTGGATGTACGTGTCATTTAGCGCTAAAACAATCTGTGTAACAAAGCTCTCCAAACTCAGTGGCTTAAAATAACAGTCCCCTATTCCTGCTTACCTGATGGTGGGTCGTCTGGTGGTGGGCTGTCCTAGGGTGTGTGGCTTTGCTTCATGGTGCAGATCTAGCTGGGCTGCTGGGTTTACTGTGGTTTGGGCTCACAGTTGCCCCACATCAGTTCATTCCAGAGCGCAGACAAAGGGGTAACAGCTACCTGCGTGAGAATGGGAGTTCTTTTCGTGATGACGACGTATGAAGAAGAGGGTAAGCCACGTTGCATAAGTTCCTCCGACGTTAGTGTGTGGAGGAGACTGATCGTACCAGGCAAAGACGGCAGCCAGGGCCTGGTCGGAGCCAGACACCGACACTCAGGATTCTGAGGCCCCAGAAAGAGGGCTTCCATCCTAGAGAATTCCAGAACTTGGTCAGACTCAACCCAGTCAGTCTCCCCCACACGCTTACATTGAGTCTTTCTGAACTCATGGCACCAGACACACACACTCCCCCAGACCAGGGACATTCTGCCCGGTGTCTCTCTGCAGGCCAGAGCCTGGTAGAAAGAACGTATAGTCTCTGGGATGTGACAAATGTCAACTGTGTTGAGTGCCTCCAGAATTTCAGCCTCCAAAAACCTTAAACCTACTTCGTTCCCAGTGGGATGTGACCCAAACAGAAGCATCCAGAACTCGTGGAAGTAGCAGACAGGATAGCTAGGCGGTGCAAGGCGAAGCCTCACGTCTGGATTTCCGCGGCTGTGGTTGGCTGACATGTGTAGACCCGACTTTGGTCATGACTGACGCCCAAAGGTGTCTTGAGTTGATCCCGTGCATGTTTCTGATGGCCCGTTCTGATTGCATTTCACAAGGAAGGAATAAAAATAATGAGGCGAGTGTTTCATCCACTCACATTGGTGGATGAAAGTGTTAAGACCTATTTCAGGAGGGAAAGCGCTCTCAGAGAACCAAGAAATTGGAAAGTGTGGTAATTAACGATCTGGAAAGGAAGTTTCATTAAGTCTTCTGGCAAAGGGATAAGCAAAGCATGGTGAACGTCCTGGGATGGTCTTCATCAAAAATATAATACAAAAATAGAACTGAAACAGGACAATTTCTTTTTACTGATTTGGGCAATGGTCTACTGATTAGACCATCAACTAATTTTCAGTTTCACTGGATTTGAGCCTAGAAAGTCCAGTGTTAGTGGCTAAGTTTTTTGAACTCTGGATATTTCCTGTGTTTGACTCCATAGATAGAAGGGGCAAAGGAAATATTGCATAATTCTTGTATAATCCATTATGCCATGTTAAAAAAAATAAGCTTTTTACCATGGCAGTAACTTGTAAAGAGCCATCCCTAAACCCCTATACAGTTTCTCCCTCTGGAATGTTTGGAAGCACAAATTCAGTCGTCATTTCTGAAATTTACCATCTGAGGTCCACAAACTTTCTAAACAGGGGCCAGCTCACTGTCCCCCCGACCGTTGGAGGCCGTTGGAGAGCGGGGCGCACATTCCACACATGCGCACTGCGGGCCGTGACGCGTCGGCTGCTAAGCAGGACAGGCAGTGGTGGCAAAGACACCTGGAGGGCTGGATACATGTGCTAGGTGGGGTGCATGTGGCCCGACATCCGTAGTTTGAGGACGCCTGATCTAAGGTATTGCGGGAGTTAGCAAACCTCAGCATGAGAACAAAATGTGTTCAACCTGTTTTTATAAATGAAATCGTATTGGGACATAACCCTGCCCATTTGTTCACAAACCGTCCCTGGCTATTTCTGTGCTAAGACAGCAGGGCTGAGGAGCGCTGACAAGGGTCTTACGGCCCCCAAGGTCCAACGTAGTTACTATCAGGCCCTTGGCAGAAAACGTTTGCTGACTTCTGTGGAGAGTGGACTGTGTAAATTGGCATGCACGTATCCTGAGGGTGTGAGACAGGACTTCTTCTGCTACAAGTGGTAGGGTCCTTTCTGAAGTCTGGATCTAGAGCCCCCAGTGTAGATGGGACTTGAGTTACGGCTGGATCCTTAGGGTCAGAGGCTGTCACCAAGGCTCTCTCATCCTCCATCTCTGGCCTCTGTTTTCTGCTACATCAGCTTCATTCTCAGGCAGGCTCTCTCCAAGAAAGGTGCAGTAGGAAGGTGGCTACCGGAATATCTGGGCTTATACCGCGTTTCCCTGAAAATAAGAACCATAAAACAAGCCCTAGCAGGATGTCTGAGCATGTGCGCAACAGAAGCCCCACCCTGAAAATCAGCCCTAGTGACGGGCGTGGCTGCGCAGCATCTGCACAACCCGTGCGTGTCGTCGCGGAGCGGGAAAGAACACGAGCAGCCCTTCCCTTCCGCCCCGTGACAGCTCTAGTGCTCCACAGGAGAGATCGGGGCCGGTGGCTCTAAAGGAAACAGAGTCGCAAGACATTCAGGATGGGACTCGGGGTTTGGAGAGTGAGGATGATGCTCCAGAAGAAGACGACTTCACTCTATTGAATCAATGTAGATGGTTATACTGTACTTAAAAAATAATAACACATCCCCTGAAAATAAGCCCTAGGGTGTCTTCTTGAGGAAAATAAATATGAGACCCTGTCTTATTTTCTGGGAAACACGGTATTACATAAGGTCTTTGGATTTTGTAACTACTGAAGGAAAGTTCAATTCTCTCTCCCAGCATCTGTGGCAGTCCCATCTCCACTGCACAGGGTGTAGACTGAGCTTGCTGCCCGGCCTGGGCCAGTCGCTGTGCTCAGGAGGGTAGAGGCTGTGTCGAGCATTTTGTGTTACGGGTCCTTCCTCCACCTGGGGGAACAGAAGAGAAGGGCCATGTGTTTGCTGGGCCCGACAGCTAGGGGAAGAGAAGTTCCCAGCAGGAATCAGAGGGAAGCTAAGGGTAGTTGGAAAGTTTGGAGACAGCATAGAATCCAAGAGTTCTTCGGGAGGCTTATGTTTCTATTGTTTTGCCTCTCGCTGCGATTCCTCCCCAAGGCCTAATTACCCACCTTCTCTCTGTCTTGCATCTTGCAGCTCCTGTCTTCTTCTATGGCTGCAGTTGACCATGAAGAACGTGGGGATTAGGGACACCAACCTCTCATGTAGTAAAAAACCTGCGTATAACTTCTGACATTCCAGAATAACGACTAATTAGCTTACTGTTGACCAGAAGCCTTGCCGAATAACATAAACAGTCATTAACACATATTTTTATGTTATGTGTATTAGGTACTATATTCTTATAATAAAGCTACAGGAAAGAAACTTTTATTAAGAAAATCAGCAGAAAGATAAAATGTAGGTAGTGTTTATTAAGTGGAAGTGGATCATCATAAAGGTTTTCACCCTTGCTGTCTTCATGCTGAGCAGGCTGAGGAGGAGGAGGAGGAGGAAGGGTGGTCTTGCTGTCTTGGGGAGGTGGAGGCAGCAGAAGTGGAGGAGGTGGGAGGAGGAGGGCAGGAGGGGCAGGCATATTTGGTGTAGCTCTCATTGAAAATTATCCACATAGAAGTGGACCCAAGTAGTTCAGACCTGTGTTATCCAAGGATCAACTGTGTACTTGGTTCCATACTATTCAGGGCCTGTATTCCTTCATTCCTTCCAAATTCACTTATAGAAGCCTTCTGTGTGGGGCAGACCTTAATGCAGACGTACAATATTTGAGGGCAAAAATAACTCAGTACGGTCTAGTAGAGACAACACCTTTCGTACCGCATGGAAATCTCTAAGCCATATGCCAGGGACCGCATGTTTCTGGGCAAACTGCATGTTACTTAAATCATCGTAACTACAGTGAAAAACAAGAAAACTCGTGAGCGGTCCTTAACAGATGATGCATGAAACAGGAGAAAACTCGTGAGTGGTCCTTAAGGGTGTTAACATTTAACATCAGTCATCACTCCCCCAAAGACTCAGCCGTTCCTCACCACAGTGATGCTTTCTCCTAAGCCCGCATCCCAGTTCAGCCCCAGCTCAGCACGGTGTTCTTGGTCCATTCTTCTCCTTAACACTTTTTCTCTCACTGAACTCCCGATTCCAGTATCCCAAAGTTTTGTGACATTGCTTCGTTAGAATAATTTTGCTTTCTCTACTTCAAATAAGATTCCAGAGCATTTTATACCCTCAGATCCTTTCAAGGAACTTAAAATGCATCCCTGTAAGGGTGTACTAACAGAAGTTTTGAAAGTATCATGCCATTGTCACAATGGTTGTAGTCGTCATTCTAATGTAGATTCTATCCATCAGAATAAACCCCAAGAAAGAAGGAGAGGAAGGAGGGGGAGGTAGGGGCTGGAGAGGGTTTTACTTGCTTTCACTTGTGTGTTATTCATTACGTTTGGAAATTGAAACCTTCATACATGGTCTTTCCTATAAAGAAATCTTTCCTCTATCATTAGTAAAGTGTATAAGGCTCATGTGGCCAAAGTCACGGGTCACGTGCCTTTCTTTTGCAATGAGAAGAGTATTTCTCAGGTGTCTACTGGCTCAAGAAGGTGAGAGATGCATGGGGAAGTCATGGGTCTAAGCCACCATCTAGGTCCAAGTCCAGGAGTCTGGAAAGAGCACAGTCTAGATTGCCAGAGCCCACCTGTCCTGCAGAGCGAGATAAATGTTTGTTGTAAGCTGTGACACTTTCAGGGATGCTCGTTACACAGCATTATTGCAATGACAGCTGACTGATACATTTAGGCTAAGCATCAAACCCAGTCTCTGTCCACAGATGTTAATCTTTGCCCAATCATTCCTTCCTTCTTACATCTAATGGCACTTATTTTTTAGCATGTTAATGCTCTTTTTCTCCTTTTAGACTGCCAGTTTCTAAAGGATAGAAAATTCATCTCTCTTGTTCACCCTCAGCTCCCAGCATAAATCTTTGTACCTTGTTGCTGTTAATAAAGATTTGGGATGAACGATAAACTTGAGCCTCATGTTGGGTAATAACCACAGATAGAAATTATATCCTGATTACCTGCTGATAAATAAATATCACTGGTTCTGGGTGGGGCCAGGTGAGATTTAGGAGTGGATAGGCACAAACTCATCTCTCTAATAATGATGAAACTTAGACCTAACAACAAAAACAGTGAGAGGAGCCATAGTAATTTGTGCCACTAATGGTCTCACTATTATTTTACCCTAGTGTATGATTAAAGATACTTTTGGATTCATCGAAAGGGTTTGTGATTATAGCAAGCAACCGCGTTAAACTATAGTCTACAAATAATACTCTGTTTTCCAAGAAAAGCCATTCTATCTGTTGAACCTTGGGAGTGTTCTTGTCTCTATTACTTAACTCTTTTTATTTCCTGGTTTTAGCCAAATATGCTTCCTTAAAATGGCCAAAAAGCACAGCATACAGCTCTGTAATATCCCACCGTGCCTGTGCTGCTCTGTGACTTCTGGTATTTAACTGTTCTGTATCAAACTAAATAATGGAGAAAATAGGAAAGAACACTGCGGCACCTCATTTATTCCCCTCTGAGCAACACAGGAATAAAGTATTCAGCAGAGCAAGGTGAAAATATTACAGGTCAAAGATAGGTGGCAGTGGGGTGGCTAAAAAAGTCAGCCCACCCAGAACATCGTGTGATGATGCTTTGTTTTTAAGCCTGAAATAACTTTAGCTGTTTTATTCAAATGTAATCACATCAGAAGGCTATTCAGACAAAGAGCTCAAATGGGGCTGTGACCGTCTTTCGTCACGTGGGGACAGGGAGCGCAGATGTGGAAGCTCTCGCTGTGTGCAGACCATTTCTGCCTTGGCCAAAGCAAAGGGCCCGCAGGACCTCGGGACACAGGACAGGAGAGTTTCGCATCCCGCCATGGTCTAATGGTGTTGAACCAAGTTCACTCCCCTCGGTGACCGCTGGGGGTCATTAATCACGGAGATACTGAACCGTTCAAACCTTACTACCAAATGTATGAGTGTATGGGGGCGGGGGCACTCAGGGATGTTAAATATTCGTGTGTACCTAATGAGCACGTCCTAAAATCTCTGATGCATCCATGACATTCCTCCAGCAAATGCTCGCCGAGCGTGTGCTCTGTGCCAGGCACGCAGGAGTCCACGCCGGAGGCTGGGATGGGTAACCAATGGAACTGACCCGCGTCCCCGGGAAGCTCACTCCTGTCCTAGAGTTGAGCAGGACAATAAGGAAATAGTTTTAGATGGTGGGATGCAGAAAAAGTCATCTGAAACAGGATTTGTGGAGAGAATGGGTGGGGACGGAGGATGGCTACCTGTGATTCTCGATGGTGTTCGGGTCCCTGGGGCCGTTTGTCCCTGAGGACAGCTCAGCTCTAACTCCACTCGTAGTCTGATTTTGTGCAGGGCCTGTAAATAAATAGCCTTGTTTGTAAGTATGTGAAGCCAGTTAGGTTTCTGTCATTTCTAGCCAAATCCCTAAGCGCCTCATGGCTAGCCAAACAAATCTGGGCTCTTCCGCTTGGCATTTGAGGCCCTCAGTCTGGTCCCAGTGGACATGTGAAGCCCTGATTCCCACTGCCGCCCGCACCGTCTCCTCTGCCCGCACCTGGCCTGGCGCGGCTCGTCTCCCCGTCCTGTGCCTGCCCTACACAGGAGAGCAGGGGAAGCGTTCGAGGAGGAAACACTCTGTACCCTTTAGGGCGGGGGTCCTCAAACTTTTGGAACAGGGGGCCAGTCCACTGTCCCTCAGACTGTTGGAGAGTGCGCACTGCGTGCCAGGACGAGTCGGCTGCTAAGCAGGACAGACGCGGTGGCAAAGACACCGGGGCGGGCTGGATAAATGTCCTTGGCGGGCCGCATGTGGCCCGGGGGCTGTAGTTTGAGGACGCCTGCTTTAGGGTCTAGAATTCCCCTGCCTCCAACCCCTGGCCAGTGTCCACCTGCCAGAGTATAAAGCATGCCCCAAGGCACGTTCACAGCTTCCCTCCTCCAGGAACATTTCAAATTCCTCAGCGAAAATTAATCTCCCCCTTCTCATTGCACATTGAATCTCTGTGAAAGCATTTAGTAAAATTTGCCTTGCAATATAATTACTTATATTATAGGTCCTAGTGCACACTAGAACATGAATCCCCGAAGAATGGAGTGTCTGCCTTTTAAAACTTTTTTTTAACATTGCATCCTCCTCCGTGCTTGGCAACACAAATTAAATTAATCTCTCTTACGTGGAAGTATTAGGCGGCAAAGTGCCGTGTGAGGTCGGGAATGAGAACGATGACGTGCAGCCATAGACCACGCGCGTGCTCGGCACGCGGATTGGGTCTCACGTCTTACCGTGGCCGTTTATTTCTTGTGTACATAGGTGCAGTGTGGCACTGGATCCATGGGTCTCCTTCCAGAAAGGACTGCCAGACAAGACCAGCGTGTCTTCTACTCGCAGTCTGCCGGTGCCGGGCCCGTCGCCATGGCTGGACTTTCTCCGGCAGGAGGCTTGTCTCGTGGCTGAGGGTGGAGGCCACGCGGGTTCCTTCCTGTGGCCGGGCGCAGAGGTGTGGCCGTCACTGCTGCCCACGGTCTCATTCAAGGCTCAGTCACGTGACCCCGTCGCCATGCAGTGGCCCCTGGCTTCAAGGCACAGCGCTGTGCTCTGCACAAGCAGGACAGTCCTCGGTGGACAGCTCGCCACTCTAGCCGGGGTCGCCACCCGCCCGGGAGAGAGGCCATCTCTCCATTCCCCTTTCCTACGAGGAGCCGGGGGCTGAAGTCACCTGCTCGAGATACCCCTTGGACAGTGCAGAAGCAGGATTTGAACCCACGACTGTAGCTTTCAAAGACCACCTCGGCACCAACACATGTGGGAACCTTTTCCTTCCTCCTTCTGCTACATGTCTCAGATTATGGGACGTATTAGCTCCTCAGCCTCCCCTCCCCCCGCCAGCGTCGTCCTGAATCCGCCTGGGCGGATTCTCCTCCTCCTCCCCTCCTCCCCTCCTCCTCCTCCTCCCCTCCTCCTCCCCCTCCTCCCCTCCTCCTCCCCTCCTCCTCCCCTCCCCTCCTCCCCTCCTCCCCTCCTCCTCCCCTCCCTCCGCTCCCCCTCACGCTCCCCCTCCCCTCCCCCTCCCCCTCCCCCTCCCCTCCCCCTCCCCCTCCCCTCCCCTCCCCTCCCCTCCCCCTCCTCCACCTCCCCTCCCCCTCATCCTCCTCCCCTCCCCCTCCCCCTACTCCTCCTCCTACCCTTCTCCTCCCCTCCTCCTCCTCCTCCCCTCCTCCTCCGCTCCTCCCCCTCCTCCTCCCCTCCCCCCTCCCCTACTCCTCCTCCTCCCCTTCTCCTCCCCTCCTCCTCCTCCTCCCCTCCTCCTCCCCTCCTCCCCCTCCTCCTCCCCTCCTCCTCCCCTCCTCCCCCTCCCCCTCCCCCTCCCCTCCTCCCCCTCCCCATCCCCTCCTCCCCCTCCCCCTCCCTCCTCCTCCTCCCCCCTCCTCCTCCTCCCTTCCCCCTCCTCCTCCTCCCTTCCCCTCCTCCTCCTCCCCTCCCCTCCTCCTCCTCCCCATCCCCTCCTCCTCCTCCCCATCCCCTCCTCCTCCTCCCCCTCCCATCCTCCCCCTCCCCCTCCCATCCTCCCCTCCCATCCTCCCCCTCCCCCTCCCTTCCTCCTTCTCCCCCTCCCCTCCTCCTCCCTCTCCCCCTCCTCCTCCCCCTCCCCTCCTCCCCCTCCCCCTCCTCCTCCTCCTCCTCCCCTCCTCCCCTACTCCTCCTCCCCTCCTCCTCCTCCCCTCCTCCTCCTCCCCTCGTCCTCCCCTCCTCCTCCTCCTCCTCCTCCCCTCCTCCTCCCTCCTCCTCCTCCCCTCCTCCTCCTCCCCTCCTCCTCCTCCCTCCTCCTCCCCTCCCTCCTCCCTCCACCTCCTCCCCTCCTCCTCCTCCTCCCCTCCTCCTCCTCCCCTCCTCCTCCTCCCCCTCCTCCTCCCCCTCCTCCTCCCCACTCCTCCTCCCCGCCACCTCCTCCCCATCCTCCTCCCCCATCCTCCTCCTCCCATCCTCCTCCTCCTCCCCTCCTACTCCCTCCTCCTCCTCCCCCTCCTCCTCCCCCCTCCTCCTCCCCCTCCTCCTCCTCCCCCTCCTCCTCCTCCTCCTCCCCTCCTCCTCCTCCCTCCTCCTCCTCCTCCTCCTCCTCCTCCTCCTCCTCCTCCCCTCCTCCTCCTCCTCCTCCTCCTCCCCTCCTCCTCCTCCTCCTCCACCCCCTCCTCCTCCTCCCCCTCCTCCTCCTCCTCCCCTCCTCCTCCTCCTCCTCCTCACTCCTCCCCTCCTCCTCCTCCCCTCCTCCTCTCCTCCCCTCCTCCTCCTCCCCTCCTCCTCCCTCCCCTCCTCCTCTCCTCCTCCTCCTCCTCCTCTCCTCCTCCTCCCCTCCTGCTCCTCCTACCCTCCTCCTCCTCCTACCCTCCTCCTCCTCCTACCCTCCTCCTCCTCCTCCTCCTCCCCTCCTCCTCCTCCTCCTCCTCCTCCTCTTCCTCCTCCTCCTCCTCTTCCTCCCTCCTCCTCCTCTTCCTCCTCCTCCACCTCCTCCTCCTCCTCCTCCTCCTCCTCCTCCTCCTCCTCCTCCTCCTCCTCCTCCTCCTCCCCCTCCTCCTCCTCCTCCCGCTCCTTCTCCCCCTCCCCCTCCCCCTCCCCTCCTCCTCCCCGCTCCTCCTCCCCTCCTCCTACCCCTCCTCCTCCCCCTGCTCCTCCCCTCCTCCTCCTCCTCCCCCTCCTCCTCCTCTCCTCCCCCTCCTCCCCTCCTACTCCCCTCCTCCTCCTCCTCCTCCCCCCTCCTCCCTCCCCCCCTCCTCCTCCCCCTCCTCCTCCCCCTCCTCCTCCCCCTCCTCCTCGCCTCTTCCTCCTCCTCCTCCTCTTCCTCCTCCTCCTCCTCCTCTCCTCCTCCTCCTCTCACTCCTCTCCTCCTCCTTCTCTCCTCCTCCTCCTCCCTCCTCCCCTCCTTCTCCTCCCCCTCCTCCTCCTCCCCCTCCTCCTCCTCCGCCCCATCTCCTCCTCCTTCCCCCCTCCTCCTCCCCGTCCTCCTCCTCCTCCTCCCCCTCCTCCTCCTCTTCCCCCTCCTCCTCCTCCCCCTCCTCCTCCTCCTCCCCCTCCTCCTCCTCCCCCTCCTCCTCCTCCCCCCTCCTCCTCCTCCCCCCTCCTCCTCCCCCCTCCTCCTCTTCCTCCCCCTCCTCCTCCCCCACTCCTCCTCCTCCTCCTCCTCCTCCCCCTCCTCCTCCCCCTCCTCCTCCTCCTCCCCCTCCTCCTCCCCTCCTCCTCCTCCTCCCCACCTCCTCCTCCTCCCCTCCTCCCCACCTCCCCTCCTCCTCCCCTCCTCCTCCTCCCCTCCTCCTCCTCCCTCCCCCTCCTCCTCCTCCTCCCCTCCTCCTCCTCCTCCCCCTCCCTCCTCCTCCTCCCCTCCTCCTCCTCCTCCTCCTCCTACTCCTCTCCCTCCTACTCCTCCTCCCCTCCTACTCCTCCCCTCCTACTCCCCTTCTCCTCCTCCCCCTCCTCCCTCCCTCCTCCTCCTCCCCTCCTCCTCCTCCCCTCCTCCTCCTCCCCTCCTCTACCTCCCCTCCTCCTCCTCCCCTCCTCCCCTCCTCCTCCTCGTCCCCTCCTTCTCCTCCTCCCTTCCTCCTCCTCCTCCCCTCCCTTCTTCCTCCTCCTCCCCCTCCCCTTCTTCCTCCTCCTCCTTCCTCCTCCTCCTCCACACTCCTCCTCCTCCTCCCTTCCCTCCCCTCCTCCTCCCCCTCCTCCT